>NC_138735.1:28700730-28760730 GCF_965113295.1 Leuciscus leuciscus
AATTTTTTAATCCTTGTTTTTATGAAAATTGTCTAATCAGCGTAAAATAATGTTTATAGCCTTATCAATGCATCGTGCACATTTTTTATTTTTATGAATTTTGTAAATCTTTGTAAATTGTGCATAAAACGTGCATAAATTGTTGCACCGTAAATTTAATGGGACTATTTACAGTACAGTTGGGGTTGGTAAGATGTTAAATGTCGTTCTAATATGCAGATCATATGAAACATTTCAATGTTGAAACCATTTGTGCTGATTCAGAGCCGTCTCAGGATTCTTTGATGAATAGAATTCTTTAAATTCTATTTAAAAATAGAAGTCTTTGTAACGTTATAAATGTCCCTTTTGATTCATTTCATGCATCCTTGCTGAATATAAGCATTATGTTCGTTAAAACAAAATTGTATGAAAATTGAGTGATGTAGTGCAGATTTCATCATATTTAATAAACCTTTGTGCGTCACAGTCGAAGAACACTTCATTTCCCAGAACCTGTTTTGAGTTTTCTTTCAATTGCAGTCCAGTAAACTCCTCTAGTCCTGTGGTGAGATGATGTCCTGATCTCAGTGTTCTTCATTGAGGTCCAGAGGAGCTTGACCTGTAGCAGCTTCCAGCATCATGAGCTCAGAGACACTGGCGTCCTGCTCCATGAATATTTTATTGGCAGTCTTGACATGGCTTGAAAGGATGAGCAGATGAACAGCTCTTATGTGACGGTCTTGGAGTTGCCGTCTCCCAGGGGCCTTGCATTCGGGCTCCTGGTTGCTTAATTGACAAAGACAAGTATACTGTCATGTCCCTCAGACGATTTTCACAGCTGTCCCTCCACATTCCTCCTGATGTTCTCGAAGGGCACCTCCATGATCCTGGTCTGGAGGCTCATCTTCATGTGTACTGCATGTACACTACGCTATGTTTTCATGTTTTTGAAAGAAGTCTCTTCCGCTCACCAAGGCTGCATTCATTTGATCAAAAATACAGTAAAAACAGTGAGATATTATTACAATTTAATATATTGTAAAATGTTATTTATTCCTGTGATCAATTACTCATCATTACTCCAGTCTTCAGTGTCACATGATCCTTCAGAAATCATTCTAATATGATGATTTGCTGCTCAAGAAACATTTCTTACTTTTGCCAATGTTACTGTTTTTACTGTATTTTGCGTTATTTGATCAAAATACAGTAAAAAGCCCTGGTTAGCAGATGAGACTTCTTTCAAAAAGCTTAACTTTTGACTGGTATTGTATTGGAGAAGTGCTCACATGTACTAGACTGAGACTCTTGAGAGTGTGAGTGACTGGCGCCAGAGCTTCGAAACATTCGACAGGAAGGGTTTCAGTTTGCCCTGACACAGGTGTGTGTGTGTCGATGAGTCGATCTCTTTAGTTTCATGTTTGTTCCACAGGGAACCCGAGATCAGACCTGCTGGGTAATTTCATCTAGGTGATAATTGGAACTTCCTGTGGCGATGAGATCATATCCTGCTGAGCCACATCAGAGCAATAGCATCACACCCTGCTGTCTGGCTCAACACACACACACACACACACACACACACACACACACACACACACACACACACATCTTCATATGTGAGGACGTTCCATCATTAATGTGATGTGGAATATTGGGAATGTTGTTCAGTTGAGGCTCATGTGGAAGTTTGTCCTTGGCATCTTTGTTTCCATTAAACAGATAAGTGTATTTGAGCTATAAAGTGGTGGCCATGGTTTAATGTTCTCTAATTATTGACAGCAGTAATTCCATCCATCTCTGAGGAGCAGTTTAATTCTCAGCCTTAAGTAGCCATAAATATTTTATCTTAACTTTTTTGTAAGTGTACCGCAGTATTCACATGGTACTTTAAGGTATTTTTCAAAAGACATTAATACTTTTATTTCGCAAGGATGCATTAAATTGATCAAAATATTTCTATTTTAAATAAATGCTGTTCTTTCGAACTTTCTGTTCATCAGAGAATTCTGAAAAAAATATTTCAACATTGATAATAATCAGAAATGTTTCTTGAGCAGATTTCTGAAGGATCATGTGACACTGAAGACTGGAGTAATGATGCTGAAAATTCAGCTTTGATCACAGGAATAAATTACACTTTATAATATATTCACATAGAAAACAGTTACTTTAAATTGTAATAATATTTCACAATATTACCGGTTTTACTATATTTTCGGTCAAATAAATGCAGACTTGTTGAGCAGAAGAGACTTCTGAATGGTACTATATACATTATGTCCAAAAATACCTTTAAAGGCTTTTGTGAATCTCAATGTCTGATTGATTTAGACGTTTAACCAGCATTCTGTTTGATAATCACTAGTTTAATCATCTAAATTCTTCATTTTGACATCATTTGTCTTCTTTTTTTCCCTCTGGTCATTTTTTTGTTAGCTTATTTATTTGTTTATTTATTTTGCTGAGTCAGGAAACTGTCCCGACGTGTCCGTGTCTGGGAGACAGGACAAGGGCAACACACACACACACACACACACACACACACACACACACACACACACACACACACACACTTGTTCTTTTACTGAATCATGACCTTGGACAGTGGACACGCTGTAGATAAGTGACACCAGAGTCACTTCAACGTAGCAAAACCTTTCCAAAGTTAACAGAGCATTTCCCTAAATTAAGACATACTATCACTTTTGGCCGCTACTATAGAATATATATTTATATAAAATGTATAAAATTATAAAATGTAATCATTAATAATGATTTTATATTTTTATATATTATATTTAATTATATACAGTATTATATTATATTATATACAGTATATATATATAATATATAGTATTAATAGTATTAATAATATCATTATTAATGAATAAATTTTACTTTTGAGGATATCCAAAGAAAATTTTCTAAAAACTTATTATTAATAATAATAATTAGATTAAAAAAAAAGATATATATATATATAACAAATAAAATAATTTGATTGACAAAATCTTAAAATAAAAATATAAATGTTACATATTAAAAAAGAACACAAAATACTTAATAAATAATAATAAAAAATCCAGGGGTCCAGGTAAACCCTCCGAAGTCCTTGATATTTTTTGGTCCCCATGATGTTTTTTGAAAATCTGAAAATGCAGAAAGTTTTCTTTGATGGGTAGGTTTAGGGTTAGGAAAAGTGTGTGTGTGTGTGTGTGTGTGTGTGTGTACCTGGTATTTCCTTTGTTATGGGGACCAAATGTCACCTCAAGGATAGTAATATCAGTAAATTTTGACCTTATGGGGACATTTTTTTATTTATTTTTTGGTCCCCACGCGGAGAACTTATAAATCATACTAAATAAAGTGTTTTGAAAATGTAAAATGCAGAAAGTTTTCAGTGATGGGTTAGAGGATAGAATATACAGTTTGTAGAGTATAAAAATCATTCTGTCTATGGAAAGTCTCCATAAAACATGGAAAACCAGTGTGTGTTTGTGTGCGTGTGTGTGCGTTTGTTTGTTTAGCCATCTGCTCCTACAGGATAGATGTCCAGCGTCGCCAATGCTAAATTCATCACTTTGACTTTCTGCTCGGTTCAAGAGACACACGCATGTAGAGGTGAATGTTTTTATGGCGATATGAAAAAAAAAAGTTCCCATGTTATCATGTGCGTACCCACACCGTGACTTTGCCGTTTCTCTTACAAAGCAATTTTCTGTCACAAAAGCTCTGTTAGATTAAGGACAAAGATAGAGCGAGAGTGGAGAAAGATAGAGCGAGAGGAGAGAAATAGAGAGCGATAGAGAGACTGCGAGTGAATGAGACGGGAGCGGTGGGAAAGAGGGTGGGCTGTGGCGCAAGGACAAACGTACATGGCAACACTGCAGTCTTCTAGAGAGAATACAAAACAGGCATGATGCCGAGACGCCCGTGGTCCCGCACGCAACAGTGTGTGAGCTTCTCGCCTTTTCAAGCAATGGCAAAGAAATGCACGCTTTTGTGCATCATGTTTTACACACAACGTATCAGAATAGCAGATGCACTACGGGAAGACAGTGCGTTCAGATGGTTGTTAGCATGCAGCTCTGCATGTGAAGTAACGTTCACACATCCTTGTAATGCACCAACGGCACGTGTGAACCGGTGTTGTCTGTCATCATAGAGGTGCATACATGCCTTCACACACACACACACACACACTGTCCCTCTATGACCTTCAGTATCCCGCAGTGTCCTGTGTTACATCAAATGACCGATCACTCTCTCTCTCTCCATCTCTCTCAGGTGTCTCTCCTGATGTTATGGGTCGTTCCCATGTGACGGGCAGCTTGATATATTTCCTCCTTTGCTGATGCACGAGTGTGTGCACTTTTACGTCTGCGCAGTGTCTATATGCATCTCTAGAAATGTATAAATCTCAATTATGCATTTAAATTTCAGATTGTGAAACTCATTATTCAGTCGAAGCGGATAATTAAGAAAATAAGCCTCTTTGGGACGAGTGTTACAGTGATTTTAGTTGAGATAATAGGTGTTTTTAGGCATGATGTGAAGTGGTAAATCACTCTAAAAAATTTTTTTTTTAAACGGCACACTAGCAATATGATAAAAGAGATTGATGTTAAATAAATAGTACGTTTTATTATTAAAAATCGTAATTGGATTAAACTTTTAAAAGTATATTATTATTATTATTATAATTGCTGCTGCTGGAAATTCAGCTTTGCCATTACAGGAATAAATTACATTTTAAAGTATACCCAAATAGAAATCAGTCATTTTGAATAGTAATAATATTTCACAATATTTCAGCTTTTTCAGAAATTTATTAATCAAATAAATGCAGCCTTGGTGAGCAGAAGAGACTTCTGAACTGTAGTGTCAACAGAAAAAAAACAAAAAAAAAACATGGCAGTACCACAGTACTTTTTGGTCTTTTTTGGTAAGAAAAATGGCTGATAAAAAATATATTCTTAGATTTACTTTTAAAATAAAGCTTGTTTTCACCACTGAATAAAAAATATACATTTTCTTTCTCTCGCAATTGCGAGTTTACATCTCGCAATTCTGACTTTATTTTTTTGTAATTGTAATCTCAATTGTGAGGGAAAAAAAGTCAGAATTATGAGATAAAAAGTTGCAATTATCTTTTATATTTTTTTTATTTTGTGGAGGAAACAAGTTTCCATAGAAAGGGGTTTTTAACCAGCAGTCTATTTTTTTAATCACCACAACAGCAATATGATAAAAGACATGTTCAATAAATAGTAAGTTTTATTATTAATAATAATAATTAGAAAAAAAAAAAATATATATATAACAAATTAAATAATTTGATTGACAAAATCTTAAAATTTAAATATAAATGTTACATATTAAAAAAGAACACAAAATACTTAATATTAAAGGTATAGCGGAGGATCTTTCCAAATTTTAGATAAGACCCGCCCTCTCCACTTTTTGAAAAGTTTGATTGATTCACCAGAATGATTGACAATTAGGAGGACCAATAGTTTAGACTACCCACCAGGAAGTAAAACATCCTCCGCTATACCTTTAAATAATAATAAAAAATAGCCAAACTTTTCTTTTTTGTTTAAGTGTTTTTACAGTGTTGCAAATTTTGCGTCCATTTAGATACGTGTCTTCGAATGTGGCTCATCCAATCAGAATTTAGAGTCCATATGCAGTTTAATGCATCCATTAAAACATTCTGATGTTTTCAGGTCAGATGTACCGAACTGAACGCCTGTGGCATGTGACGTGTGTGTGTGTGTGTGTGTGTGTGTGTGTGTGTGTGTGTGTGTGTGTGTGTGTGTGTGTGTGTGTGTGTGTGTGTGTGTGTGTGTGTGTGTGTGTGTGTGTGTGTGAGTGTGTGTGTGTGTGTGTGTGTGTGTGTGTGTGTGTGTGTGTGTGTGTGTGTGTGTGTGTGTGTGTGTGTGTGTGTGTGTGTGTGTGTGTGTGTGTGTGTGTGTGTTGCTTACTGCACAGTACATACTGTATGAGATCATTTGGCTTTTTTATATATATATATATTTTGATGGGATTGTTCACCTGAAATGAATATTGACCTTCATGTGGATCCAAAAGATCTTATGAATGACTTACTTTCTTCTGTGGAACATAAAAATAAGATATTTTGAGAAATGAAAGTCCGTATTGTTTGGTTCTCAACATTCTTCAAAACATCATCTTTTGTGTTGAACAGAAGAAAGAAAGTCATACAGGTTTTGGAACAACATGAGGGAGAGGGAGAGTAAATGATGACTTTTAATGTGAACTATCCCTTTAATTTGGATCTGATGAAATAATGAGTCAAGAGATGTTAAAAATCATGCTGGATATATTAACTCGAGTTCATTCATTACACTGGAAATAGAACAGTAGGATGCTTTGCATTGTGGGATGCAGTACTAAACAGTTTCTGTTTTTTCCCTTAAAGCTCGGTTAGTTTTAGAAAACACATTTTATATTTCAATTTTCAAATAAATGCTTTTTCAGCTTTCAGCAGTGATTATAATCATAAATGTTTCTTGAGCATCAAATCATCATATTAGAATGATTTCTGAAGGATCATGTGACACTGAAGACTGGAGTAATGATGCTGAAAATTCAGCTTTGATCGCAGGAATAAATTACATTTTAAAACATATTCACATAGAAACAGTTATTTTAAATTTGAATAATATTTCACAATTTTTACTGTATTTTTGATCAAATAAATGACTTTAGTTTTACTGACAATAGTCATGTCCTTTTTTGTCTTTTCTGGATCTTGACACTTGATTAATTCGTTCATTCATTCATTCATTTGGTGAGAGTCGACCTCAGAATTAACACGTTATGAATGTTGAATGGCATTAGAGTGAGTCGACGAAGACAGAATTTTCATTTTCAGCTGAACTATCCCTTTAACATGCGTTTGCAGCTTTATGTTGGAGGAGATTAACAGAGCAGGCCAGAGAAAGAAAGAGAGAAAGAAAGAAAGATTAGAGCAGACGAAGTGACGAGTGACTTTCACACATGCTGTGAGCGATTGCGTTTATTTTAACATCTCACACTGTATCGTGGTGCACGACGCGCGTGTGTGTATCTGTGTGTGTGAAAGTGTGTGCACACGAGTGTTAACGTGACTCTAATGACGTGTGTTTACCGCAGCACAGCTTCATCACTGTCTCCATGACAACCACTGTGCTTGCTTCCCCTTCCTGCACCAAAGACAGAAAGATAGAGAGCAGAGAGAAATACTCACACACTTACACCAAATACCACGGTCTTTGGGACGTGGAAATACCATGTTTTTGACACTGTAGTATGGTACAATGTTTTGGACATCATACTATGGTAATACTCTGTTTTTGGAATATGATGCCAGGGTAATACCACATTTTGGGATGTGATACTATGGTAAAACTATGTTTTGGAGATCATAGTATGTGTTTTCTTTTAACATGGTGCCATAAATACCACATTTTTGGACACGGTACTACAGTAAAACTAAGTTTTGGACATCATACTATGGTAATACTGTGTTTTTTGAACATGATGCCATGGTAATACCACATTTTGGGATGTGATACTACGGTAAAACTATGTTTTGGAGATCATAGTATGGTAATACTGTGTTTTTTGAATATGATGCCATGGTAATACCACATTTTGGGATGTGATACTATGGTAAAACTATGTTTTAGAGAGCATAGTATAGTAGTGCTGTGTTTTCTTTTAACATGGTGCCATAAATACCCCATTTTGGGATGTGATACTATAGTAAAACTAAGTTTTGGACATCATAGTATGGTAATACTGTGTTTTTTGAATATGATGCCATGGTAATACCACATTTTGGGATGTGATACTATAGTAAAACTAAGTTTTGGACATCATACTATGGTAATACTGTGTTTTTTTTATATAATGCCATGGTAATACCACATTTTGGGATGTGATACTATGGTAAAACTATGTTTTAGAGAGCATAGTATAGTAGTGCTGTGTTTTCTTTTAACATGGTGCCATAAATACCCCATTTTGGGATGTGATACTATAGTAAAACTAAGTTTTGGACATCATAGTATGGTAATACTGTGTTTTTTGAATATGATGCCATGGTAATACCACATTTTGGGATGTGATACTATAGTAAAACTAAGTTTTGGACATCATACTATGGTAATACTGTGTTTTTTTTATATAATGCCATGGTAATACCACATTTTGGGATGTGATACTATGGTAAAACTATGTTTTAGAGAGCATAGTATGGTAGTGCTGTGTTTTCTTTTAACATGGTGCCATAAATACCCCATTTTGGGATGTGATACTATAGTAAAACTAAGTTTTGGACATCATAGTATGGTAATACTGTGTGTTTTGAATATGATGCCTTGGTAATACCACATTTGGACATGTTAGAGTAAAACTATGTTTATGGACAATATCAATATTGTGCTTTTTTATATATATATATATATATGGTGCCATAATTGCACATTTTAGGACATGGTAATATGTTTTGGACATCATAGTATAGTAATACTGTTTTTTGAGTATGATGCCATGGTAATACTACATTTTTGGACATGATACTATGGCAAAACTATGTTTATGTCACCATTATGTTCTGTTTAGTTCATGGACTTTTATTTTGCATTTCTTCAGTTCCTGTTTTGCTTGTGTCATCCGTTACTATGGTCACCGTCATTATGAGTTCATCAGATCAGCTGTGGATCCTTCATTATCTCGTTTGTGCTTGCCTTATAAGTTGCACCCGTTCCTTCACACCTTGTCCGATCACCGTTATGTTTAGTTATGTTTGCCATTGCCTGTCTGGGGTATTGAAATTAAACTTTGAGTTTTATGAACTGGATCTGTCTTCGTCTTCGTCTTCGTCTTCGTCTTCGTCTTCGTCTTCGTCTTCGTCTTCCTGCCTGAAACACAGCGTGACAATAGTATAGCAATATTATGTTTTTGTTGTTGTTGTTTTTTTATATAAAGCCATGGTAATACCACATTTTAGGACATGGTACTATGTTTTTGACATCATAGTATGGTAATGCTGTGTTGTTTTGAATTTGGTACCATGCTAATACTATACTTTTGGTTTACAACTGTGATTGTAATACCATGCCATTCTTTTGTGGTACTGTACAAATACCATGGTATGTGAATATGGTAATAATTCAGTACCACAGTACAACCATCTGATACCATCAATGTATTAATGATACTTTTTACTATTTTATATAAATTACACTAACTCACAACAGAATGGTTAATCAATAATAACTGTCCCTTTGTATGATTTGCATGTAAGACATGTGTTTTTGCATCATATAGGAAGGAAGTGACATCATAGCGTAAAAAAAGGTAAAATGCGAATTAAACTGAATTAAATATGCAATGCAACATTGCGTTATATAATGATGATATTGTTGCATGCTCACGTTTATCTTGGCATAATGTACACTGTTGCATATATTGAGCCTCATTCATGAAACACATGCTAAGTATAAATCATTGTTGCATTAATTGTTCCCATCAGTTCAAAGATTCATGAACAAATTACACGAAATTTCTGCTTGTGTTTCATAAATTAGGTGTAAAATAGTAGGCAGTTTACAGTATTTATTATGTGTAGTATATGCTGGTATTCCATGCATTTCTTGTAAATGTAAATCAATCTTGCGAAGGGCGTAAAGTACTAGAGAGTGTGACTTAAACATGCAACTGGTTTGTCGATTGACTAGTTCCCTGGTTTAAGCGGGCAATATGGAGTCTGACAGAGCACTGCTATGAGAGATCATTAGAGAGAGAGAGAGAGAGAGAGAGAGAGAGACACCTGGGCAGAGGAGGCTGGTTACTGCAGCAGTCTGTAACTAGGTCAGGTTGAGACTGAAGACAAACAGAGAGAGAGAGGGGGCTTGTGGGATGAGGCAGGTACTTTAAAAAGAGTTGTGTGTTCATGTTCACCTGAAATAAGCACCTGTCCTCTTCAGATCTGTCGTTCGCTGTGCTCTTATTACCTCTCGTTTTCTTTGTTTTTCATATTCCTGATTGCATAATTACACATATTTCCCTTGTTGGGAGTGATTACCATTTGCTATAAATGTGTAAAAAGGCAGAAATGTGCTCATCTTTAATACAGTTTTTTTTTTAAATGGTACAGGATTCACTTTGAAGCAATTATCAGTCAGAAATTCCTAGTAAATTTCTCAAATGTTTACAAAGAAATTACAGTAGCACTTTGATTTAAATGTGAAATTTTGAAGTAAAAAATTCTTGCAATTATATTCCTGATGGCATTATTCCAAATATTTCCCTTTTTAAGATGGTTTGGAGTGATTATATGTGCTATAAATATGTAGATAAATCATTTATTGATTTTCCATAAGAAACAATTGTCAATGTGATTTCATGGTGACTTTAGTGAATATTTAAAATTCAAAAGTTTAGAAATAGAGAAAATATCTTTAGCACAATGCACAGGCCTCCACCATGATAGAGGAACGTGTGTGTGTGTGTGTGTGTGTGTGTGTGTGTGTGTGTGTGTTAGAGAGGGAGGTAGATGGTTCAGTACAAATCCTGGGCAGTCTGTGAAACAAAGCAGTCTTGGATGGAGGGATAAATGGAGCGAGCAGATAGAGGGGTGGAGTGAAGGAAAGGCTTTCAACCCTGTGTGTCCTAAATGCCTGGAACATCTCATGCACATGAGTGGCTCTGTGTGTGTGTGTGTGTGTGTGAGAGAGAGAGAGAGAGAGAGAGAGAGAGAGAGAGAGAGAGAGAGAGAGAGAGAGATCTTAATATAAATACATGTTTGATCTTTCTTTCTTATAGCCTACTCTGTGAATTTGAGAGAGAATTTGCTTCCACGACCAAATCGTTGAATGAATATAATGTTTTTTGGCAGGTTGAATTAAACACTTAATTTAATGTGTAAAACTAATAAAAACTGGGTAATTTCCTAAAGGAGCATTAAACTCCAACCCTGGATCTCTGAGTGTTTAGTGGGCTTTTATTCTGTGGGTTACAGTCGGATGTAAATCTGTGTTTAAAAGATTATTTTAGGTGAGAGATTATATGAGACTAATGTAGATCGAAGTTTGTGTGTGTGTGTGCGTGTGTGTGTGTGTGTGTGTGTGTGCGTGCGTGCGTGCGTGCGTGCGTGCGTGCGTGCGTGCGTGCGTGTGTGTGTGTGTGTGTGTGTGTGTGTGTGCGCGTCAGGATCTAGTTAAGGTTCTGGCACACTTTTGAGTAAATACAAAGGAAAAGTGTATATATCATTATTATCATCAAAATCATTGCCATCTTTATTTAATTTGTCAAACTGTTAGTAGAAAGCAACATTTTTAAACAGATATGAATGTGGATTATAAATTAATATTTCTGTTAACTTTATAAATAAATATGATGTATATATTATATTATTATAAATAATAGTATAATATGACATATATTAATAATAACTATTTGGAAAATAGTTAAAATATTAAATGTAAAATGATACATTTTCTCATTTTATGAGGACCTGTTTTAACCATTTAAAAAAAATCATGTTCATAATTATTTGAAATTCTCCTATACATTCACCCAATTGTGATATTGTGAACTAACTAATATGATTTTCATCTTAAAAAACTTTTATCCAGTATATAACCCTCTTTCTATGTGAAGTGATGCTTTGGATTATTTTTTATTGATCTGCATTGATGAAAGAATCAGCAGTTCACTTCCTTGCATTGCCACTGATCTGTATGTAAAGCTATGATAATGTACGTCTCCGTTTATAGAAACCTATTGTTTTACCTAAGATCAGTGTTGGAAAAATAGGTCATTTATAGGGTTCATGTGATTTCACAGGTATATGAAGCTATATGCACAGTCATCATGGATATGAAAACTGATCTTGAGCACAGAGCGATCAATGTCTAGAGTAAATAAAATGATGTCATGGACAGATCCCTTAATAAACATCTGAATGACAAACTATTAGTTATGCATTAGTCAATATAGAGAGGTAGCATAGCTTCAACATTTTTCAAAGGTGATTCATAAATATAATTACATCATTTCTGTTTATATATATATATAGATATAGATATAGATATTTTATCTTGGAATCTAACAGAATTTTTACTAAACTATCATTTTCTTGAAAATTCTCAAGTTTTTTGTTTCAAGACTTTTGTTTCTAGTTTTCGATACAATATACAAGTTTTGTTTTATAAAATCTTCTTGAAAAAATCAGTTGCTGATATTTTGTTTCTAATTTGATGTCCCAAAGTTGTTTGTGAAGTCTTATTATATAACTGAAATAAAATAAGTTGAAATTGAAGTGCTGACATTACTAAAACTGAAATAACTGAAATAAAAAAATAACTAAATACACTAAAACATCTAATAAAAACCACAACAGCACAGCAAAATTTCTAAAACTAAAATGAAAATAAAAAACAATATTATATTATATTAATTATATTATAATAAATTATATTTATATATATATATATATATATATATATATATATAAGCTAATTCACAATATTAATACTATATTGTATAGTACTATAATATATTTAAATAACACTGGTGTCTATCTCTAATGCATAAATGTTATATATAATAATAAATAATGCATAAAGTGTGTTCCAGCACAGTGGATGTCTGAGAATGAAGCTACGGTTGTGGGTTTGTGGTGTAATGGCTAAAGCTCCGGACTATAAACTTCCGGACGCTGGTTTGGTCTGATAGCACTGTGTCCTTGAGCACGGCACTTAACTTCAGGTTACTCCGGAGGGACTGTGTCTGTAATGAGTGTGTAATGCACGTTCCTTTGGATAAAAGCATCTGCTTACGGGAACAATGCATGATTGTTAATTCATTTCAGGTTCATTAGTATAGCTCTTATTGTTTCAAAACAGGTGCACATAAATTTCATCTTTAAATGTTTTTGGAAGTATTCATGTATATATATATATATATAAGAATAATATTTGACAGTTTTGAATGTTGATCCAAAGGTTTGTTTCGTCTCCCCTGCTGAACTCTCTCTTTCTCTCTTTTTCTCGTTCTTCAGTATGTGGCGTTCGGATCCCTGCTATTCATCCTCATCTCCATTTCCACCTTTTGCATGGAGACGCACGAAGCGTTCAACACCATCTACAACAAAACGGAGAACGTAACGGAAGGCAACGTGACGAAAGAGGAGATCGTGTACGAGGTGGTCACGGACAGATGGCTCACGTACGTGGAGGGAGTGTGCGTGGTTTGGTTCACCATCGAGGTCTTCACGCGCGTCATCTTCTGTCCCGACAAGGTGGAGTTCTTCAAGAGCGCGCTGAACATCATCGACTTCGTGGCCATCTTGCCCTTCTACCTGGAGGTCGGTCTGAGCGGACTCTCCTCCAAAGCGGCTAAAGATGTCCTGGGCTTCCTGCGCGTGGTGCGCTTCGTGCGAATCCTGCGTATCTTCAAGCTGACGCGTCACTTCGTGGGCTTGCGTGTCCTCGGACACACACTCCGCGCCAGCACCAATGAGTTCCTCCTGCTCATCATCTTCCTCGCTCTCGGCGTTCTCATCTTCGCCACTATGATCTACTACGCCGAAAGGATAGGAGCCAGTCCGGACGACCCTACGGCGAGCGTGCACACCAGCTTCAAGAACATCCCCATTGGTTTCTGGTGGGCCGTGGTGACCATGACCACTTTAGGCTATGGAGATATGTATCCGGAGACGTGGTCGGGAATGCTGGTGGGAGCGTTGTGTGCCCTCGCGGGGGTGCTGACTATTGCCATGCCCGTGCCCGTGATTGTTAACAACTTCGGCATGTATTACTCTCTGGCCATGGCCAAGCAGAAGCTGCCTAAAAAGAAGAACAAACACATCCCGCGAGCCCCGCAACCCGGCTCGCCCAATTACTGCAAGCCGGACGCCCTGGCGATGGCGACGGCCTCGCCCCAGAGGATCCTGGGTAATGTGCTGGGTGGCGTGCTGGGGTCGAGCGGGCTGACGGGTGGACTGGCGGGAGGACTGGCGGGTGACTGTCCTCTAGCTCAGGAGGAGATCATAGAGATTAACAGAGGTGAGACACAGAACAAATACACACAGATTTTATTGTGCACTGTCAACCTTGTTATAGAAAAAAAAATCCATAATTTTTTTTTTAATAGGTTTTGATGTTATTACGTGTGAAAGCCGTAGAACAAGAAGTTTCAATGATAGTACTGAATTACATTAAGTTTTTGGAGTGGTTGATATGATTAATATATCATAATATGATTATTTTGCCTGAAATCCAACAGAAATGTATTTATTATTTTTATATTATATTTATTATATTATATATTTATCATATTTAAATTTTAATTATAGTTATTTTAGCTTGAAATACAACAGAAACATGTGTATAAAGTTTGGAATCCAACAGAAAAAAATATTATATATTATATCAAACTTTGTGTTTTTATATTACATATTGTTTTTATATACAGTATTATATTATTATATTACATACTATTTTTGGATAATGATTGTGAATGATTTATGTGGGCCTATTAAATATTATACATTAGATTTATATTTGTATATATTATATATTGTATTACGTTTTTTGTATTTATATATTCATTTCTGTGAACTTAATACTTTGCAATAAAACTTCAACTCATATAAAATAAAATAAAAATTTTAAATACATAAAAATCCACAACCATCAAAGACATCTGAAAGAGATATTTAGGAGCTGTGTCGGAAAATGTACTAGTGCATTGTTAAAATGTTGTTAAAATGGTACAATGCAACATAATGTCCTTGCACTGTACAACTGTGTGTGTGTGTGTGTGTGTGTGTGTGTGTGTGTGTGTGTGTGTGTGTGTGTGTGTGTGTGTGTGTGTGTGTGTGTGTGTGTGTGATTCTCCAGGTGCACTGCTCTTCCTACTAATGTCATGTCTATTATCAATTATTCAATGTTTTTAAAACCTGCAAGTCTCTAATAGTTCTATAGGGTCACTATTAGTTCTATAAGGTACAGGACAGGAGAGAGGGCGATGCATAACCTTGCCTAACAACTTATATTTTTGCTCTCACATTAGTTCCAGATATAGGTGCATAGTAATTTCTTTCATTCAGGACATGCTTGCTATTTTCTCTTTAAGGAAGAGCAACAACCATTGTTTTTATCTCCAATTTAGCAGATTTGTTGCTTGCAGATTAAATATCTATTATTATAATTTTTTTAAGAATAAACTCTAAACCCAGAAATTCTGAAGCTTTCAGAATTGACCATATCTGAACCAGATTATCATTAAGATTATCAGATTTTTTTTTATTTCACATTGTACAATGGAATAGTTCACCCAGTTCAAAATAACTTGATGAGAACTGGGGCTGTCAAGCTGCCAAAAAAATTAATAAAAGTATCATAAAAGTCCTCTATGCGATTCATTTGCTTCTGAAACAATATGCTTAATGTGAGGAACAGGTCAAAATTCATTTTTCACTGCTACACATCTAGAATCTAAAGATAGTTTTGAGACAGATCATTTCAATGAATCGATTCAATTAGTTCTCAGAGCTAGTGTGAATGATTCGTTCACAAATGAACCCGATTCAGTTCTCAAATTCAACTCACTGACTCAAGAAATTAAAGTCAATCAGGTTTAGGACAAAATGAGTTGTAGTAATTAATGCCACAATTTATATGTGACCCTGGACCTCAAAACCAGTCACATGGGTCATTTTTTTTAAATTGACATGTATACATCATCTGAAAGCTGAATAAATAAACTTTCCATTAATGTATGGTTTGTTAGGATAGGACAATATTTGGTCGAGATACAACTATTTGAACATCTGGAATCTGAGGGTGCAAAAAAATCGAAACATTGAGAAAATCTCCTTTAAAGTTGTGCATTTATGTTCACGATTGTGCTGCATTCACTCACAAAAATAAAAGTTTTATATATTTACGGTAGGGAATGTACAAAATATCTTCATGGAACATGATCTTTACTTAATATCCTAATGATTTTTTGCATAAAAGAAAAATCGATAATTTTGACCCATACAATGTATTGTTGGCTATTTGTGATCCAGGGTCACATATTTCTAGGTGATCTTTTCCTTTAAAGAATGTTAGTATTTTCATGTCACATTTCACCTAATTTCCAGCAGATTCCTGTTGAATATTCCATGTCTTTCTTCTCTCCTGTCTCACGCTTTCTGTGTTGATTCATGTCTCTCTCCAGACTCGAAGCAGAACGGTGACGCAGCCAGTGCCGCTCTAGCGAACGAGGACTGTCCAACAATCGATCAGGTTCTCAGTCCGGACGAGCGCAGCCCGGTGGGCCGAACAGAACGCTACCAGCAGGACAGAGCCTGCTTCCTCCTCAACACGCGAGAGTTTCGACCCACTGATGGGAACGTGCGGAAAGGTACGTTTAAATGCTTCAGCGAGCGAGTTACACACACATATTCACACAGTCTCGGCCCAATCCCAGCCTCTGTGCAAGATGTGTTAGATCTTAAAGATCCCTTTCTAACATAGTTTGCACACACAAGCATCCCCTAAAACCTGGCCATCTCACACACTCGTGTCCATCTCTCCGAAAATACAGATTACATAACCATAAACCAACATCTCTGGGTGTTTTCACACTTGGGTGGTTTCACGAGGCTGAGAGCATTTGTAATAATTTATTTATATAGCGCTTTTTACAATACACATCATTTCAAAGAAATCTATCAATTTATAATCAATATAAACAATCAAGCCACTGAGATTAGCATATATATCGCTTTACATGTGTACTTCATAATGTTGGATATGCTTATACTGTATATCCAACTGTATATATAGAGCTGTATATATAGTTTATGCATATGAATATCCAAATAAACTCTGACCCTTGAGCACTGGTCCAAGAACCATTCACTTTAAACCCACTGTACAGTTCGCTTATATCGTGCATTTTAATCAAAAAGCATGCCAGGCTCACTTTATATTCTCATCTATGTAGTCAAATACTTTAGCTGCTTTTTTTTAATACTTTTGCAAGCAGCAATTCACAAATCATAACTTATATTTCAGAAAATTCTATTAGCAAATGCCAAACCAACCAACAATTGCACATTTCTGAAAGTTTGTTTGTTGAATCTACATTTGTGAATCATCAAGTGTGTGTGAATCGCTATGGAAAATTATTTCATTTCTCAGTATCTTTGTCATGTTTTACAGTAGAAATATCTCAACTTTCTTAAATCAAGAAACATTTATTTGAGAGGCAAAATTACGTCTGAAAAATATATCAAAAGTAAATGAGTTTATGTTTAAAACATGAGTGGGGTAAGAAAAATAAACTTAATTCTAAGGGGAAAAAATTTGTCTTACCTCTTTGACAATTTGTAATTTTTTTTAATTTTTTAAACACAAACTGAGTTATACATTGCTGTTTGCTAATATATAAACTTTTTTGTTAATGTGAATAAGCTTACGCATTTGTGTATCATATTTGTAAACGCATTCATTTTGAGACTATTTTAGCCCCATAGTTAAAGGTATGGCAGGACATGAGCAGCTTATGCAATTTTAATAAAATATTTTACATTTACATGTAATCATTTAGCAGAGAAGTCATCAAAGTGAGGAAATCATCACAGAAATGTAATATTATTCCACAGAAATTGTCAATAAATTAATTAGATTTAAATGTGAAGTGTGTCATTTCTAAGCCAAATGAAAAATTGTCCAGCAAACATATAATCCCACTGTTAACTTACACTAGTGGTTGAGTCAATGCTAGTCAATGAACACTAAAATGGGTTAAAATCAGATCCAATCCCTCATTTTAGGCGAGGAACAGTGTGAATACAGAGTGAACCAGGTTGTTTTTGCTCCACTTCAAGGGATCTGAAGTTGCTTATTTTAGGATTCAAGTGTGAAAACATCCTTAAAAACACACTGACATCTGAAAAATCTCTCTTTTGACATTTTTCCTCTTCTCTTTTTTTCTTTAATTTCTTTCTTTCTTTCTTTTTTTGCATGTCTAATTTTCCATAATAATACACAATTTCTCCTCCATTTCTTTCCTCACCTTCACCATCCTCTTCTTTTTGCCTTTTATATTCCATTCTCTCAATATCTTTTTTGGATTGCATTTTCCTTGGTCTTCATTTTCAGTGTCAAACCTTCTGTTACCTGTTCTGTCACCTCCAACAACCACACAAATCTCCTCTCCATCCACAAAAACGCACAACAAATGACACGAACAATGTCCGATCCATGCACGCACGATTCTCAGAGCCCGATATATCCCTGGTTGCCGTTCCCCCAACACATCCCGACTCCATTTGGCACAGTTAGATTTAGGATATCAGCCGACGGCCACAAATCCTCCCATCACAGACGAATGGTATAAGCTGGAAGGATATTAATGCAAACTCCACCTTGGCATGGATCAAACCATAGTGATCAGAGGTAAAGACCAACCACAGAAATAGAAACATACAAACACATGCTCCGATAATTAATTATATAGGATATTTAACACAATTACACACACATTTACACCTGCATGGGTGTTTCGTTGTTGACGGGTGTAATTTCTCGTGTTGATGTTGTGTTGTTGTCCTAACAAACTGTCATTAGTTTCATCTGTTAAAGGAAATGAATCTAATGTTGTATGATGTTACTGAATATGAGTTTAAGTTTGGGTTTCACACACTCTCTGACACATAGATTTGCTCTTGTATGTTTTTGCAGATTGGCCACCTCTTAAATTGCTGACTGTCCCACTCTGGACAGTCAATGCCAAAAATGTCTGTGCACTTGGGACAATTTATCACCCACTTTAACACCCGGCATGTAGAAACTCAGCACAAATACAATGAGATGATACAAATCTTACTGTAAAAGTGCATTTTTCTGACACTGTGTGTGTGTAGAGGACAGTAGACTAGCAATCATATGTGTTTAATGGAATATTCCAGGTTTATTTTTAAAGAAATAAATACTTTTATTCAGCAACGACACAGTAAATTGATCAAAAGTGACTATTTTAATGTTACAAAATATATCTAATTCAAATGAATGCTGTTTTTCTCACTTTCACTTTCTTTTACAAAAAAAGTTCGATCACAGTTTCCACAAATATATTAAGCAGAATAAAAAAAATATATTAACTGATAATAATCAGAAATGTTTCTTGTGCATCAAATCATCATATTAGAATGATTTCTGAAGGATCATGTGACACTGAAGACTGGAGTAATGATGCTGAAAATTCAGCTTTGATCACAGGATATAAATTACATTTTAAAATATATTCAAATAGAAAATAGTTATTATAAATTGTAATAATATTTCACAATATTACTTTTTTTACTGTATTTTTGATCAATTAAATCAGCCTTGGTGAGCGATTGACCAATCAGATTTGAGTATCACAGAAAGATGCTTTGCTAATTTTATCACACTAGTCTCAAGCCATCACATGTAATGTTTAAGTGTTAAGTGTTTCATACAATTTAATAGTTGCACTTTGTTGATTTGCTGTGCTGTTCATGTCAATGACTGTGAAAGAATCCAAATTATTAGGTTGAAAATAAGCTGGAAAATTCCTTTAAAGATCCTTTGAAATGTTGCATATACTGTAAATACGTTCTTTGCGATGTTACAAAAGAAGAGAGCAGAAACCCAATCTTTACTCGGACGTATTCAGGTCTGTTACACCAACCTCATACTCTGTAATGAGAAAAACATGCATATGGGACAAAGTTGGACACTATAGAGTTGTGTAACAAAGATTGTTTTCAATGTCATATGAGATCCACTGCAATTACAAATGGAACTGCACCTGCTGCAGTGTGTGTGTGTGTGTGTGTGTGTGTGTGTGTGTGTGTGTGTGTGTGTGTGTGTGTGTGTGTGTGTGTGTGTGTGTGTGTGTGTGTGTGTGTGTGTGTGTGTGTGTGTGTGTGTGTGTGTGTTTTCAGTGGGATCTCACACGCTCTGTATTGTCTTTTTCTTCAGGTTGTGTCATATCCCGCGTTTGTATGTTGGCTTCTTCATATATTCTCTCACTGTTCTACTGTCTCCCCCGTCCTCCTCCTCCTCGCTGTGTGTGTGTGTGTGTGTGTGTGTGCGTGCGTTGTGTTTGTTGTGATGTGACGTCGCTTATTGTGTTTTCAATGTGTTTCCCTCACTCTTCCGGTGACCTTTAACCCGCACGGGCGCACCAAGGCAACACGTAAAAATGCACACACATAGAAAGACGAACTCGAAGGTTGCTTGGGTGTTCGCTGTGCTGAGTCGAATCACCTCAGGGTTAAAGGTCAGGGGTCGATAGAGGTCAAGGTGAATTCAAATGAGCACGAGTTCTCGGTTCTGTGCCATGCTGCAAACACTGTGCGGGGCAACGTTCACTCAAAAACATATTTGGGCCTAAATTTAAGATTTATTTATATATTTGAATCACATGTAAATTTTTTACACACTGAGTTTCTATGCAATTTAAATACATAATCTAAAATTTAGCCTAAATATTTTTTGAGTGGATGATGTGGGAAAAAGCAAAGATGGATGGAGAGAAAGAGTGTTCATGTGTGGCACAGATTCCTATGAATCTGCTCATACGACCTCAACCTGCTTCAGTTCCTAGCGTAGCCGGAATCTCCTACATGTGTGTGACAGTCTGTGTGTTAGCTCTTGTTTTTGAGGTGTGTGTGTGTGTGTGCTGTGTAACTGACGTCTGACTGACTGGTTGACAGACAGACACTGGGATATTTGGACAGACTCACAGACAGACTGACGTAGAGCAGGTAAGAAGGAACCGCACGTGTTTTCCTGGGCTTGAGCAACACCTCGTCTTCTGGGACGCAGTCGCTCTATCACTTTTAACATCCAGAGACCCTGTAGATGCAGAAATAACATCATGTTAAGACCAGTGACCAGTGTCTGTTGAGGATATGTATGTGTATGTGTGAGTTCTGTTATATGGCATCTTAGCTAAACTGCCAGGCTCTGTTTCAAAACCTAGTGAGCAAACATCTACATATAGTATAGAGCATATGGAGCTAGTTTCATTAATTACATATATTGCAACCTGACACTAGAAATTTTAATCTCTCTCATATTCTCTCTAATACATCTCTAATATTCTCTGATTTAAGGGTGTCATATGATGAGGAATTGTAATAAAAAGATGAATTTTTATTTTTACATAAAAAAAAAAAAATCGTATTGCTCCATATTTATTTTGATATTTCAATTTTTCATTTATCTAATATTTATTATTTTCAGTTTAACTTGATAGACAGCGATCGCCATGAAATAAAGTAGTTTTTTAAATACAATGAAAATCAACTAATTTATTTCGTTGCAAAAAACATATAAACTGAATTCGACAGTCAGTTTTTTAAGTTTTAGTAGTTTTGTTTTTTTTGTCATTTTTGTTTCTATTTAGCTTTGATTTATTTTTATTTTTATTTCAACTTTAGTTTTAGTCATTTTAGTACTTTATTCCAAAGCAACATTTCAAATGTTCATTTTAGAGTTTATTTTTTTCATCTAATGTTTATATTTTATTTCAGATTTATTTCAATTAACAAAATTATTTTTAATCGTTTTAGACAATAATAACAACACTGGTTTGAAAATGTATAAAAGCAATAGCGAATTGCACACCAACATTTAATATTTGGGGTTATGGGTTTGTTCAAATCACTAATTCTAGGTATAAAATAATGAACTAAGCATAGAAATAATTGATGAGAAAATAACGAAATAGTCGTGGCAAGCACCCTAATTATGCGGCCTTGATAAGATACCTTGTTTTGGCCACAACATAAGGTGGAATCATATGTAACCTTCATGAAAAACACAATCCCATAATGCATTGTGATTTTCATCGGAAAAAGACAAGAAATGGTTTAATGCCTTTAAAATGCACTATTTCACCCATTATTTGAGTGTTATTTGTGCAACTGCTGACGTCAGTCCTCACTGGAATCAAGCATCCGTCGAGTCTCCCGGGCGCTTCGGCACTATTTGTGTGGTGTGTGAGTAACCATTAACACAGTTAGTGGCCATGGAGAGCATTTCAGATCAGTCACTTATGAGGTTCCATTTCAGCTAGGATGCTACCTTAGAAGCTAACAGACTATGTAGACAGCAAGGCAGCACACTGGGGTTTGGAACAGAGCCATAGTGCCTCGTTGAACGGACATTAGACTGTTAATTGGGTACGATACAGTGAGTGTAAACTCTGTGTGTGAGTCTGTGCCAATGGGAGTCGATTTAACATCTAAATATACTCCTGCCATCTGTGGAACCTATACAGACACACACATATTGCTCTGGGTGTTAAAGCGATCTCTTCCTGTGCAATATAATCCCTAAATGCTGTTCACTGTTCTTAGAGGAGTGTGTGTGTGTGTGTGTGAGTGTGTGGGTGCGCGCACCGACCTGCCCTGCTGTAATGCTGTTTGCATGAGGCTATTTGCTCAGAGTCAAAGTCAGTATCAGACAACTGAAGTCTCTGTGAAGGATCTCTGTAAGCCATTGTGAGTTCTCTTTCCCTCTCTGTGTGTCTCTCTATCTTCTGTTGTCTTCCTCCATGTCCTGTTGTTTGTCTTGTTGTTTATGGTCTTGTGTGTGTGTTGTTCAAACTGGTCAATTTTCGTGTGTGTTCAACTGGTCAAAGTTCATCAGTGTGGGCCACACTCGCAAGCAAACATCAGTAGTTTCATTGTAGCAACTACAATAGTTTCATAAATGATGTATGTATTTTTATTCGAGACTAAAAGCGAATCTGATTTTAAAGGGGTCATATCATAATGAACCAAATATTCCTCAGTCTTTTGAGATAAAACATTCATTATCAGCATTATCAGTTTCATATTTTCATGTTTTATTTTTTTATATATTTTTTATTGATTTTAATATATTTTTAATATTCATAATGATTTTTTAAGTCAGTTTTATTGCTGTATTTTTTAAAAAGATTTTATTATTATTTTAATATTTTCATTTTTATGAATCCAGCAAAGTTGCAAGTACAACTGACAATCAGCGATCACCATGCATTTAATAAAAATGCATAAAATGTTAAAAGTATATATCATAATAAATCAAGTGTTCCTAACTTTAATATGAAGGCAAAAAAAAAATTGTATTGCTCTATATTTGTTTATTTATTTATTGAATTTGTAATACTGATTTTAATAAATCAAGCAAAATTGCAGTTGAACTTGACAGTCAGAGATAATCATGCATTTTCATTGTATGTAAAAAAATAAAAAAATTATAGTAATAATATATATACATAATAATATGATATGACCCCTTTATGGATTTAATTATATTTTGTTATATAAGAAAGGTGTAAAGCGTGGGTGTCTTTCATATAACAGTCTTTCAGTTTATTGATATTTCCATTATATATACACAAATTGTAGCCTAAAGTTGCATTACAAGTTCAAAGTTATAGTCTTTATGAAAGATGCCTTGAGCAGGACATTTTTCAAAACTAAACAGGTGTGCTCTAGTTCCGTCAAGGCAACAGCATGAAATCTCTTTTTTCTCCATTAAAACAGGGTCTCCATCAGGTCTATATTTAGTCTGTGTAGTGAAGTGGTACATATAGACGTGTAAATATTTGCCCTGATGATACGATTCAATTGAGAAATGCATCAGGAAATCTGAATTTTAGTCACAATTTGGTTCAATTCAATTGGAATGATTTGTCATTATTTCCAAAAATATACGCGTTCGAATACGTTCGTGTCAGAATTACATTTGGTGGATTTAATCAATTTAAATTGGATTTTTCATAAGAAATTAATAACACTGTAACATTAGGTATTATAGTAAGTATAATAAATTCTTACATTTTGGAATAAGTGCATTAAATAAACATTGTTAAATTAACGCATTTAGTTAAAGATCATTCATAAACTAAAATAACTGAGGGTTTTATCACTATATCACTGAACTCATTTCATATCATCACACACACTCACACAAACACACACACTCCTTCCATGTCTATGTGTGTAGTTGTTAATGTTGCATGTGTGTGTTTGCAACTGTGCATTTCCTGTCTGCAAATATCACAACTTGTCATTTAGAAACCCATTTTTGAACTATACATTTAGTGTCATTGTTTAAAGGCCTCCTATTTATTGTCTAAAAACAAACATCTCTATTATTATTGTGCCATCTTGTTGTGCTTAAGGTTAACAAGTGGCACTGTTGAAGTTTAAGGACTAGTTTGATAACAGAACAGTATCAGCACATTTGATGTGTTCTCCTGTTACAGCACATTCCAGCAGTGAGCAGCCCGTCATGGTTGTGGTGTTCTGTGTTCTGGTCACAAGCCGATCGATAGAGCTTAATTGTGGGTAATGTGAGCTCTCTCTATTGCTAACAGTCCAGCGGTCGATATGCCGGAATACTGCCGGAACAGCCTGAGCTGGAATAAAGCTTTCACTGCACACATAAGCAACATAAATGACAGAAAACAGGACTGGGTATTGACACAAATTTCATAAGCTTGCAATTCGATTCAGTTCCCAGTCTCGATTTTATATAATTTAATTAGCATACATATCAGGTACTGTAAATGTACATGTTTGCCAAGAACAAAATAATTTCTATCAACTAATGTAAACTATAAGAAACCCTGTCATTTGGTATTACTGTAATATTAAAGGTTAAAATTAACAACAGATTTGTATACAAACATTAAAATTGAACATAAGGTAGTTTTATGATGATTACTTAAATAATTGTTTCTACTCCAATTTGTTGTTGAAATATAAACATTTAAAGATGGCTGTCATTGTTTTTAATGATGGATTTATACAAACATAGGTTAAATATTGAAGACATTTTTAAGTAAAAATATAATGAATATGTAATTTAGTGCATATATAGCAAAATGCTCCTCTCTAGAGTAACGTTATATTTCTAGCTAACGTTAGCTTTATGGTCACTGAATGGCTCTTCTGAGGTAGGCCTACATGTATGCTAACGTTGAGCTGTTGTTTACAAATTGTTTCATTGACGTCTTTCCGTCAATAAAACATTATTACAAGATTACATGAGACATAATGCGGATTTTGGAAAGTTGTACTGTATCTTTCAACATAACTTCTGATGTTCGTGTTTATTTCGTGTTGTAAAGCGGAAATAAAGCGGAAGAGATGATCAGTTCACGCGCGCTCCGCGCTACCGCTTCACTTGATCTGAGATCTGTCACGTCACAATAAAGAGCGCCAAGACGGTATTTATTGTTTAAATTTCGCATTAAAATATACACAGTTTGAAAGCTGAGCCTTTCGTGTGTTCAAGTCTAGTCGGAAAGATCGTATTGAAGGCACATGAACGCCACCACAAAGTCGTAAATACGAGTGGAAAGCTCAGGATTTTAATGCCGCCTTCACGTGCTATTGAAGTATCATACTAGTTTCCTAGTATGGACATGAACGCCCTCTCAAGTCAAAATTTGAATGCGATGAGCTCGTAATCATGACTTCAGAAGTGGGAAGTAGGAAATGACCGATAGTGAAGGCAGCATTAACAGTATTAGCAAATGCTTCATTAAAAAATTAAAAAGGCACAAAGCTTATTGGGATTTTGTGGAAGGGAGGAGCGCTTCAGATAATGTGAAGAGTGTTAGTGAAGCCGATTAACCCGAAATTTATATTTTCAACCCAGCCCTAACAAAAACACCCAATAACCTCAATCACACCCATTATTGCCTCAACTTATCAGGGTGTCATCGTCATCATTCATCATCATCATTATCCAATAGCCTAACTGATGCTGATGCTGTGGCATTTTATTAAAGATTATAATTTTATTAGGGCATCTAAATGTGGTTTTGATATTTGCACCCCCCCCTTTTTTTGTTCTTTCATGTCATTCACTCTCTTTTTAACTCTTTCCACTGTGTGACTAACACTCATCTCATCCTTCATTCGCCTCCAGGCCGTCAGTGCAGCACCAGAGTTTCTAATGCGTGACCATGGGTAGGTACATCAACTGTTTTAAATTGTTCTGTACATGTTCAAACAGGAAACACTTCTTTATGAGGTTTTCCTGGTTCACAGTAGGTATGCAAATCTTGTAGCACTCATCATACTGAGCGATCTGAACATGGTAATATTATAAAATATTACATGTACATAATAAGAAATATAATATAAACTATAACGCACTTACATTAGTATGAGAGGTATCAAAGCTGTTGTGGGTATTTAACATGGTAAATGTGTTGGAATTATAGTGTTTATTCTATTTTGTGTTACATTGCATTATTTAGTGCACTATATATAGGCATAAATATGCTGTACTTTAAGTATATAATGTAGCAAGAATATGCTATGTAAACCATTTCAGGTAGGCATATTTTAGTAGATATGCACACTTAAAGACAACATGAGATGTCAACACATACTTCGATAATGTATAATGTAACTTCTGGAACATCTGGATTTGTTTATTTAATAAATATACTTGGTCATATATATATATATATGACCAGTTATATTTATTAATACAGTAAATGAGATCCATTTTAATTTCATGTTGTTTTCAAATATTTTTAAGGTAGTTTTGATATGCATTTTTGATTGGTCAGCCCGTTAATTTTTTTCACCGTGCTGTCACACAAACTTCCTGTTGTTTTATTGGCACTACATTCTCACACACACCGAGTATCCATCAGTCCCATTAAATATATTCACTCTTCCTGTCTTATTCCACCCTCACTAATGCGCTCTGTCTCCTGAGGAATCCTTTAAAAGCTCTTACTGGGCAAACATAATAAAAAGGGCGTGTGGCTGTATGAAGCGATGTTGACCAGGCAGACGGGTAAAACAATCCAGTTGTTTTTGTTGTTCTGTTGTCCTGACCAGCAGATAAAGTAGCGGTAGTGTCGTACTGTGGTAGCGATGTGTGTGTGTGCTGTACTGTATTATAAACACAGGCTGTTCTGGATGTGCAAGTCATTGTTTTTTGCGATGGTTCCCACGTCTGTCTGTGTTCGCCGTCAAGCCTCCTGGTGCATCCGTCGAATCAGGGTTTTTGTTGGTTTTTTTACATGTAATTTGTTGCATTAAACAGTTTGTAATTTTACATAAGAATGATGCAACATTTTACAGAAGAATGACTTTTACAAACTATTTGCACAGAAATTCATTGCATATCGTTGACTAGTTTTTGTGTGCATGTTGTGTTTAATTGTGAATTTGTGCACATTTATGTGGCAAAGAAAAATGTGTGTGTGTGATTCAGGCAAACCCTACGTTATGGGGACAAAATGTCCCCACAAAGATGGCAATATCCGAAATCCTTGTCCTTGTGGGGACATTTTTTGCTTCCCACGAGGAAAACAGCTTATAATTCACTAAGTGATGTTTTTGAAAAGTAAAAATACAGAAAGTTTTCTGTGATGGATAGGTTTAGTGGTCAGGTTAGTGTAAGGGGAGAGAATATACAGTTGTACAGTATAAAAAATCATTTTGTCTATGGAAAGTCCCCAAAAAACGTGTGTGTGTGTGAATTTTATATCAGACCTGACTCAGCACATTTGTGTCCGAATGCATTTGTGTGTGTGTGTGTGTGTGTCCAAGCTGTTGTCCTACTTTCAGAGGAAAGTTGTCTTTTTTTTTTGTCTTTTTTTTTATCGTCCTTGTTTTTCTTCAAGAGTATTTTTCTGTGATCAACCTGCGGCAAACTTTTCCCACATTCACCTCTTCCTCTCCCAAACAAACACGCATACAGGGAGAAAGCGGGAGAGAGACAAATAAATCAGAAATGTGGGTGGAAGGTCGCTGCTAGTCACTTCACTTGAATGTTTGGTCACTAAAGCCTGACTACTAATCTCACAAAAGCTCAATGTAACACTCATAAGTCTGATTTTTTTATTTTTTTATTACTATGTCAAAAGATGGAATTATAATACACTAAATGTATGAAATAAATGTCATGAATGTAATTTATATCGAAATTACCGTAATTCAGAGTTTCTGGGGAGCTTTACTGTTTTTGCTTATTTTATTTTAGCTGACAACTTTTAGGCGTTATATTTAAAAAAATAAATTACTATTAGTTGCTTAATATTTTGCAAGATTTTTTTGTTGTTGCATATTTTCATGTCATCAGCAAAGCCATAAATGTAGGCATTTTATGAGTGTGAAGATGTAAACAGCATAGATTCTGTGTTGTCATCTTGTGATTACGGTAATTCCGACAACGTGAATGCAGTGGACGTGTTATGAAATATATATTTTTTTGTCATGATTATATTATACAAACGCAGGCTTTATGACCTTTCAGTCAAGTGAAGTATAATAGGATGTTCAGGAGGTTGTCAAAGAAACCCGCCAGCGGTCCACAAGAGCATATCTGTGCACTAACTCAACTGTAGTGTATTAATCAGCTTCTTAGGGTGATATTTAATATTAGTACAGACACACTTGGTTGAGAATTACTTCACCTCAGTGAGTAACATTTAGTCTGCTCCAAAACCTAGTGAGCCGCCTAGACATACCTTCTCTATATAAAGATTTTTAGATCTTGAGCTTTGGAAAGGCACTAAATATCAATCAATGAATGATTGAATGAATGAATGAAAGTTTATTTATTTATTCCCAAAAACTATCTATATATTTCTGACCTTGAGTCTATATAAATTAAATATTTTTATTTGTTTGTTTGTTTGTTTGTTTAATACTAAAAGGTATCTTTATATTTTGACATAGAGCTTGCTTTGGAAAGGCACCATACAAATTATATATATATGTTTATTACCTAAATGTGTCAATATATTTTTGACCTTGAGCCTTGAAAAGGCACTTTATAGAATAATTTATTTGTTTGTTTGTTTAATACCAAAATGTATCAATATATTTTGACCTAGAGCTTTGGAAAGGCACCATATAAATTAAATTATTTATTTGTTATTTATATATAAAAAAAAAAAAATGCATCAATACAAAATAAATAATTACATTTATATGGTGCCATTCCAAAGCTCTTGGTCAAAAATAAAATATATTAATGACCTAAATGTGTCAATATATCTTTGACCTTGAGCCTTGTAAAGGCACTAATTAAATTAAATTAAGTGTATTAATTAATTAATTCATTCATTCATTTATTTAAAAATGCATCAATACAAAGTATTGACAAATACAACAAATATTTTTTTATTTGTTTCCAAAATGCGTCAATATATCTTTGACCTTGAGCCTTTAAAAGGCGCTATATAGAATTTGTTTTATTATTATTATTATTATTATTATTATTATTATTATTTGTTCGTTTTTTGATACCAAAATGTATCAATATATTTTTGACCTGGAGCTTCGGAAAGGTACTATATAAATTATTCATTCATTCATTCATTACAAAAAAAATACATCAATACAAAAACATTTTTTTTAAATACTTTACTCAAAAGTTTCACATCATAAGCTGAGCAGTTCACCAGGTTTTGGAGCAAAGTAATCAAAAAAAATTAAAAACCCACTAACAACACTTTATGCTGTTTTTTAGGTTTATAAATGTGTTGAAATGTCTCACAATGGCTCCCGTGGTTTCTTCAACAATCTCCCGCAGTCTGGCCGAGAAAGGCACTTCAGCTTCTGTCTTATGTGTTGTCTAGTCTTACTCTACACTGCACTGGTTAACTGAAACACTTCATCGCAAATCCCAACTTTACCACAGCTTAGTGGCAAACAATCCAGCCAGTGTTTTCTTCAACCAGTGGGAATGTGTGGACGTTTATCTGTGGAGTATTTGGTTCTGGGAAACTGTGTTTATATGTTGTGGAATTTTTAGTAAACCAATGTATGATGATTTTCATAACTCTCATTTTCCTTGTTTTGTCCTGTCTTGTCCTGTGTATGTCTGTCCCGTCTGTCTTTTACCTGTATCTTCACGTTTGTTCCACTTTACATCTACGTTTAAATTTTACACTCATGTTTCTTTTTCTTTCGTTCCTTTCCCAATAATTCATTTTCTGTCGGCTACATTCTCACTCAAACCGATATATTAACCGAACATGTAACGCCCAATGACAATCCACCCCATCGCTCATGCTGTTCAATCGAAAAACACGCATTTTAAAATGATTTACTGTCACTAACGTGGGCAAACAATCTGGCAGCCACTGGTTACGAGAAATCTCGCAGCCTGAACAACATATCAGGAATGGCGGGGTCGTCCCTGCGTTTGACCCCCATCACCAGCACGCCCTTTGACCCTTACGAGGCCCCGGGACCCCTCCGTCGCTGCCGCTCACCCATTCCCTCCATTTTGTAGCAGAAAAAGCGGAAAGAGTGACAGAAAGACTCAGGAAAGGAGGAGAGAAAGGCAGGACAGCCTCATACTCACATTCACAGCAATAACAATGACTGATCGCGAGCGCGTCGGTAGAGACACAGTTTGTGAATGATCACGGCGGGTCATGTTCGTGTTTGAACTGGACTTAAGCGGGTCAATAACTGTGCGAATGGAGCAAATGCTTTGTTTTCACCCATGCTTCACTGTAGTCTTAGAGGGAATGATTTTGATGCTCAAGGAAGATAGATTAATGCATTTTCATTTCAGATGCACTCACTACCCTTGCTTTGTGTTCAAAAACCTTCCATTTCCCTCAAACTCTGAATTAAGATGAATATTACTGTGAATAAATGTAATTCTGGACTGTAGAAAACGCACCAGAATTTTGAATGCAAGAATAATGTACATATGCAATCATTACTCTGAATAGAAACGTTCGTAGGGGTTAAAAAATGAAATGTATCATGTTTGTTTTTTTGTTTGTTTGTTTGTTTGTTTGTTTGTTTGAATTTGTCGTTGGACTGTTATTGGCTGTCAAATAATTTAGTTTCATTGCAAACCTATTGAATCAAAACTGAATGGGTGAAAGATAAATCTTATTTGAGCATTCATTGCCATATAATCACTTTATTTTATTTTGCGCATCGTTATGGCTCATCGTCATTTTTGTTTGTTTATTTGTTTGCATACTTTGTTTTGCTCATTATAACATGTTGCCAAGTTTCGCCCACCTCTAAGCAAAGACTTCCAGTCCGAAAACTGAATATGAGGAGCAAAAAAAAGTGGGGAAAGTACATTTGATGAAATTATTTCTCTTTGTTTGCCGTTGTGCACAGTGTTTGTGATGTGTTAGCGTAAGATTTTAAGATGATGCTCCAGAAAAAAAGGAATATTGTGCGAACTCACCCACATATGCAAATCATGTGCAATATTCCACCCTAATTCATAATGCTGCAAACATACTTGCACATGTGGTGTTTTAAATTTATGTGCAAGCGTATGATTAATCCTAATGAAAAGGTTAAAAGAATGAAGAATGGAAGATGACGAAAACGGATGTGATGATTTTAAGAGCATTTCTTGTTTGTCTTGTCAATGTTAGTGTCCTGATGTTGTTGTTTTTTATCATATTTTGAATGTTTTTTCAAAGACGATTTGTTTTTGTTTTCAAAAACATTACACAACAGTTTCATTTGTATATGATATATACGTTAAGTGTTACTGTGTTTCTTTTTGGATTAATAGAACTAGACAAAAATATATATGTATTCAGGTCGATGTGACCAAGTGCTTCCAGAATCATAAACAAAAGAGATGATACTATAAGTAAATAAGCCATTTCTGAGAAAATACTTCCCTGAAATAGCAAAAAGAAAATTAACATGTTGCAATACTTGCAAAGTTGTAGTTTATAGGAAACTGTATGTTATCTAGTTTTTAATCATTAAATGTGATTTAGTTTCCCCAATGGAGAACAACCCACTGCTGAGACAGTAAATATACAGTATCAGTAAGGAGCCATTTTGTTTTAAACATGGTTCCTCTGTCATGCAAACCTGGATCCCATAATGTTCCCGGCGTCATGCAAGATTCAGTCGCCCTGCAGAATCCCTTCTTTCCCAAATCAGTCCTGTTTTCCAATTTGGAATTGCTACAGTCTCTATGATAACCAAAGTTTGGTGGGATAGAAATTACACGTAGATGGGAGCGAAAAGGCATGTTTTTTTGTTCACGGATTCAAAATTATCTAAAAAAAAAAAGAATATATGTGACCCTGGACCACAAAACCAGTCACATGGGTAAATTTTTTTGAAATTGAGATTTATACATCATCTGAAAGCTGAATAAATACGCTTTCCCTTGATGTATGGTTTGTTAGGATAGGACAATATTTGGTCGAGATACAACTATTTGACAATCTGGAATCTGAGGATGTAAAAAATCGAATTATTGAGAAAATCTCCTTTAAAGTTGTCCATTTATGTTCGCGATTGTGCTGCATTCACTCACAAAAATAAAAGTTTTATATATTTACGGTAGGAAATTTACTAAATATCTTCATGGACCATGATCTTTACTTAATATCCTAATGATTTTTGACATAAAAGAAAAATCAATAATTTTGACCCACACAATGTATTGTTGGCTATTGCCACAAATATACCCGTGCGACATGTGACTTGTTTTGTGATCCAGAGTCACATATAGTCAATAAAAGTTTTTTGGAGAAATTAGTACTTTTATTCAGCATGGATGCATTAAATTGATCAAAAGAGACAGTAAAGACATGTTTTGTGAAGGATCACGTGACACTGAAGACTGGGGTAATGATGCTGAAAATTCAGCTTTGATCACAGGAATAAATTACATTTTAAATATATATTCAAATAGAAAGCAGTTATTTTAAATTGTAATAATATTTCACAGTATTACTGTTTTTACTGTATTTTTCATCAAATAAATGCAAGCCTTGGTGAGCAGAATAGACTTCATTCAAAAACATTAAAAATCTTACCATCCCAAACTTTTGAATGGTAATATAACAGTAAAGTTGGAGTAGATACATTTTGTGCTAAATTCTAAAATGATAGTTAATGACATATTTTCTATTCAGAACCGAAATGTAAAAAAATATGGAACCCAAACAGTTATATTTTTTAATACTTTATTTAACTTTTATTATACTATACTCGCATTACCAGATCTGCAGGACGATTGAATCCCGCACGACATCGGCAGCAACCCTTGTTAAAATGTCTGTATTTTAACATGTTTTTAATTGTTGCGGGATGCCAGGCCTTCTCATACACTGTGAAACCAGAGACTTTCTTCCACTAAAACTGATTAGTCTCCATTAGTTATGGATCTCTAGTGATTAGTTAGTTGAGGATTCATTCTCTAGTTAAAAAAAAAATCTCTTTCCTCCATTTGTAAGTAATTGTTGAAGTTAATATTGTGCTGTTCTTGTAGTAATCGGATGTTTAAAAATGTTTAAAGATTTTTTTTCTTTGACTTGTGTATTCCATGTAGTTGTGCCCTATTACAACACTGTCAGGTCACTGAAACACATCGAACATGTTTATATTAAAAAAGCAAGACCCCTCTATGAGGATAATTTAGGCTACAGTGTTGTTGTAGAGACTCATACACTGCTAGCTAGATTTAACTAGCTTCACCTGTTAAAGCAAAGCTTCTAGGCCGACATCGTAAACTTGATCTGTACAAATCTGTATCTACACGAGTGAATGCCCATTAAACTCATCTCTGCCTTTCTCTTTATGTATGCTGGTTGTTCTTTAAAGATTGTATGTGTTATGTTGACATTTATGTAAATGAGCATTTGTTTATGGTGTATTTGTGTGTGTGCATTTTCAATTTCTGTTTGCATATTAACAAGAAAAACGATTTCTTTCCATAACTGAAATGCACTCATTCACCCAGATAACGTTTGAATTCTGTATATGTGTGCAATCAACACTTTTTGACCGATTTATTGCCTCTTACCTAAACTAAAACCTGCTAACAAGAAAAGGCAACACTTTATTTCGATAGTCCGCTTTAGACATTCAGTAGTAGAAACTATGAGTTAGTTGACATGTAGATGCAAAGTTACTTGTAGTTATTGACTATAAGTCTTTTAAGTGCATGTCAACGTATTCTACTACTAACCCTAAGAGTCTACTAATACTCTCTTGAGAGTTAGATGACATTTAGTTGCAGATTAATGAGTTAGTTGACATGTAGTTGCAAAGTTACTTGTAGTTATTGACTATAAGTCTTTTAAGTGCATGTCAACCTATTCTACTACAAACCCTAAGAGTCTACTAATACTCTCTTGAGAGTTAGATGACATGTAGTTGCAAATTGATGAGTTAGTTGACATGTAGATGCAAAGTTACTTGTAGTTACTGACTATATGTAACTTTTCAAGTACGTCAACGTATTCTACTACAAACCCTAAGAGTCTACTAATACTCTCTTGAGAGTTAGATGACATGTAGTTGCAAATTGATGAGAGTTAGTTGACATGTAGATGCAAAGTTACTTGTAGTTACTGAATATATGTAACTTTTCAAGTACGTCAACGTATTCTACTACTAACCCTAAGAGTCTACTAATACTCTCATGAGAGTTAGATGACATGTAGTTGCAAATTGATGAGAGTTAGTTGACATGTAGTTGCAAAGTTACTTGTAGTTACTGACTATATGTAACTTTTCAAGTACGTCAACGTATTCTACTACCTAACCCTAAGAGTCTACTAATACTCTCATGAGAGTTAGATGACATGTAGTAGCAGATTAATGAGTTAGTTGACATGTAGTTGCAAAGTTACTTGTAGTTACTGACTATATGTAACTTTTCAAGTACGTCAACGTATTCTACAACTAACCCTAAGAGTCTACTAATACTCTCATGAGAGTTAGATGACATGTAGTTGCAAATTGATGAGAGTTAGTTGACATGTAGTTGCAAAGATACTTGTAGTTACTGACTATATGTAACTTTTCAAGTACGTCAACGTATTCTACTACTAACTCTTAAGTCTACTAATACTCTCTTGAGAGTTAGATGACATGTAGTTGCAGATTAATGAGTTAGTTGACATGTAGTTGCAAAGTTACTTGTAGTTACTGACTATAAGTCTTTTAAGTGCATGTCAACGTATTCTACTACTAACCCTAAGAGTCTACTAATAGTCTCTTGAGAGTTAAATGACATGTAGTTGCAAATTGATGAGTTAGTGGACATGTAGTTGCAAAGTTACTTGTAGTTACTGACTATAAGTCTTGTAAGTACATCAACTTATTCTACTACTAACCCTAAGAGTCTACTAATACTCTCATGAGAGTTAGATGACATGTAGTTGCAAATTAATGAATTAGTTGACATGTAGTTGCAAAGTTACTTGTAGTTACTGACTATGTCTTTTAAGTGCATGTCAACGTATTCTACTACTAACTCTTAACAGTCTACTAATACTCTCTTGAGAGTTAGATGACATGTAGTTACAAATTAATGAGAGTTAGTTGACATTGACACGTAGTTGCAAAGTTACTTATATTTACGTCAACTTCCAATCTAAGACCCTACCCTAACAGTCTACTAATACTCATTACTTGAGAGTTTCTTGACATGTAGTTGCAAAGTTACTTAGTTTCTGACTATAAGTAAGTTATCAAGTACATGTCAACTTATTCTACTAACCCTTACCTAACAGTTTACTAGTACTCTGAGAGTCACTTGACATGCAGTTGCAAGTTAATGAGAGTTAGGTGACATGTAGTTGCAAAGTTAATTATAGTCAATAAAATGTCTAAAGTAGATTATCGAAATAAAAGTGTAACCAAAAAAAATATGTACAAAAACATAGGCATAATTTGAGGCATAATTTCATTGGCCTGAAATGTTAAGCTGTTTAATTTTTTTGTTCAAATCTCATAATTTGACTCAAACTGACCAATTATTCCGCTTATATTATCATATAGTTGAATGAATTATCTGTTAACTGAATTCTTGCAGTACATGCTTAACTTTTACCAGCGATTCACAGGTAAACCCTCCCCAGCTTTCTACTGTTCTCAGATATAATCAATAAGTTTCCTTTATCAATAATAATGTAGTAGCCTATTGTATTTTTAAATTGATCTAGAATGTATCTGGGGTGGACTATTCCATTCCTGCTTGATCTAGAAAGTTAATTGGCCACATTTAGTTAGTCAAGTGTAATCTTCAGCATCTTTAGACTTCAGGTTAAACACTGTGTGACGCCATTAATTGTAATTAGCACCTGTGTGTTTTCTCCGGGACTGGACTTTTTCACCCCTGAGAAGATACATTGCACAGTGCATGCATCTTCATCTTGAGATCTGTGTGTAGAAATGTTTTAACCGTGTTTGTCTCAAATTCTTTTCTTCTTTTTTTTGTTCTTTTTTTTTTTGTCAGTAACTTTTTTTTTTGTGTGGTTTCTGTAAAAGCATTTCAACATCTTACGTTTTCTGTGATTGTTTTTATTTATTTTATTTTATTTTAAAAGCATTGCATAATTAATTCTTGTTTCTAACAAAATCATTATATTTCTGTTTTTGTCCACAGTGTTAAGTTTCTAGCATTTGGCAATTCTTTTAAGGAGACACAGTTAGTCGCTGAATCCTGAAAACTTTGCAGATGGGACCGCACCATCCATACGGGACGTGTGAGGAATGTCGGAGTGGCAAGAGGGTGTGACTGGAAACAAAAAAACAACAACAAAGGAAACTGGAAATTTCCGATGCCGAATCTTCACACGGTAACCAAAGCAACCTCACCGAAATTCCGGATCACTCCTCTTTCTACAGACTGACTGACATTACAGCAACAAAACCGAACATTGCACTGACACCTGAAAGAGAAAAAAGACTCTTGAAGGAACGAACGGAAAAAAAACATTCCAATGTTTTAAGATCAAAACACCAGGCGTTTTGACTGCCACACTCACCTGGGCCCTGAGTTTCTGTATATTAGTCTATATGTAAGAATGAAGGACCAAGTTAGAATAATTATGTAGCATTTCTGCTAAGACCCTGTAGCATTTCTTGGCTGGGAGAACTCTCCGACAGACTTTTTACAGACTGATATTCATCGACCGTTTGCACAGAATGACTAAAAATGACTTAGTCATGCACATTTTTTTCCTTTTCCCCCCACTCAGCATATTAGCAGCAAAGTGTGTTGTCCGTGTATTGCCGTGTGGTAGTTCCCACTCCCCGTCCGAGAAAAGTCCGAGTCTTACAGTAGCTTTTCTTTGTGAATGAATCTAGAGCACTGAAAAGTGAAACGCAGCACTCTGCTTTGGTAACAGATGTACGTTGCTATTCCCAAACAGTCTTCCAGGTTTTTTCCCGTACGTTCGGGGGAGGCAACATCGAAAACACAGTCCCGACAGACCAAAGCCCAACTGTGACCAAATAATGTACGAAAGCTAAAACAGCACAAAATGACTTTAGATGTTCCCTGTCAGATCTGAACTTTTCGTCCCTTTAAATATGAACGGATTGGCTGTTCTGCCAGGGGTGCTGTCTCTAATTCCCAAAAAACCCTCAAATTGAGGACTTTTCCCATGGGAATCCTCTCTGATTATAGAGGTTTATTATGTGATTTATTTTGTGATTTAGTATAGCTAATGCTGCCATAGATTATATACATGCACATGTGAGTGCTTGGACCAATAACTAGCGTTTCGTCTTCATGGAAAGAGGGTATAAAGGTCAGGGAAATGCAGAGACATTCTTAAAATCTCCCTTTCTAAAAAAAAAAAATCGTCTATGTACGACTTGTCTAAAATTGCCTTCAGAGTTTCCCTCCATCTCTGTCTCGTATTCTCTCCTATTGGCTTGACTGCATGTTCCTTCTTAACTAATCAGAGGGAGCGCAGGAGGTCACGCCAAACGAATCAAGAATAAATGTACAAAAAAAAAAAAAGAACAAATTTATATTTTGATAAGTAACATCTCCATGGTTCACGAGGCATGCGAGGCCACCGATGTCCGAATGCGACTGTAAAAATTAAATGCCGTCCACCCTACGAACAACCGCAGCGACTTACACAAAAAAGAATAGAGAAAAAAAGGACGAAAGAAAAGAATATTAACGCGCTCTTTTGGAGGGAGATATGCTTCATCAAAGAGATTGTTTCCTCGTAGACTGAACTGTGAGAAAAATGGATGTCAAAATATATGATAAAAGAAAAACTCTCTCTTTGGAGAGAGAAAAATAAAAAATAAAAATGCATTTTTGTAACTTTGTTTACCAGCATGAGACTTTGCATGACTGTATTTTCTGCTAGCCCTTGAAGTTGAAGTGGGGAGGGCTAAAAAAAAAAAAAATAATTAAAAAAGATATTAATAATAAAGATGTTAATAAAAATAAAAAACATGATATGCAATGGATATTTAAGAAAATAATATATTTAAAAGAGCTATATTTTGTTTTGAAATAGAAAGAAAATGTGAATAAATTCTGACTGCGAGTTACACACTGAACTGTTTTATTAGTTTTAGATTTAAAAAAAAAAAAAAAATCTCAATGCCACCAAAATCTGTTCTGCTACATACTGCCCCATGTGACATTCCCGTTCGGTTTCATTTCTTCCATCGAAATGCCGCCTGGACTGTACATTTTGGTTGCGTATCTCTCTTTTTTTGTGGGGTCGTCTATCTATCTTAAGTGTTTGGCTAATGTTTGTCTGCGTACAACATTAGTTTTCTCTGTAGCCATGATAACAACTGTGCTGATGCTAGAATCCTCTGTAAGCGGGATACGGCGTCTTTTCCCACATGCATCGGGGCTGATAGCGTTTCATTCTCAGTTTGAGTTCACCTGCTCTCATTGGCAATAATATGAATGATAATCCGACGGAGATGTAGCAAAGGCAAAGTGGAGGCTCGTATCAGTCTCAGCGTCTTCCTTACAAACGGATGCAGTGTGGGAAACTGTGTTTTTGTAGAGGCGTTGTGTCTCTAATCTCAGGTGAAAAACGTGAATGCTCAGTTCCGCACCAGACCTCTGCCTGCCCGTGCAGCCATTTTTCATTTTCATCTCGTCTGATTGTATTAAAGATCATTGAAAGTCATTTTGTTGATGTATTTCCTGTTAAAACAGGAAGTTAGGACACAGGGCTCATCCCTTTATATACATAGCCATTTGTCTTTAGCCTTTAGCTTAGCAAAACAACAGCTGACAGCTTGTACAATGGACCAAATCAATAAAAACACTTTTCAAACAAATAAATTCTTCAGAGAACAATTTTAAATGTCATTCTGTAATATTAGCTACTAATTTAGCCAATAATATTAGCCAATTCTAATTTGGTGTTTTAAAATGTTAAACCTTTAGCATTTAGCTTTAGGCTAATGCAAAACATCACAGTTGAGTTGTTAAATAGGCTACAGAATTAAAGTAGCTAACTCTAATCATGCTAATTTGGTGTGTTAACTTAAAATGCTAAGTTTTACCCAACTTGTTTATCTAAAAGTTTTTTTTATGTCTCAGGACATGAGGCAAAAGCTAAATCTTTAGCATTGCTAAGGCAAAACATTTAAGTTGAGATGAACGTGCTTAGGCCTGTTTGGTATTTTGTAATAAACTCCATTACAAATTCTAATCATGCTTTATGTGGTGTCCTAAAATGCTGTGTTACCAAACAGAAGTTTTTCTTTTTATATCTCAGGACACCAGGCTAAAGCTAAAACCTTTAGCATTTAGCTTTAGCCTAATGCAAAAGCATCACAGTTGAGTTTTTGCTTCAAATCTGGGCCTCAGTCAGTAGCATCTTTAGCATTGTAGCACAGCAGCTAATCTGTTAGCATTTAACACAAGGGCATTTACAAACTAATAAGTTATATGTTCATATTATTCAAGATTGCACAAAAAGTGAGTGTCACACTTGAGCCACATGTGAAGTCGAGGTATATAGACTACTGACATATAACAGATGTGCTAATCAATACGCTACATATGATGACAGGGCAGATTGAAGATAAAAGATGGATGCTGGAAGCCCTTGACAAAGATGCTTGATGGGCCAAGTCTGTAATTGTAGATGAAAAGCCTCTGCTAATTAGCAAGTCGACAGAAATGACTGAAAGACAGAATGAAATGAATATAAGAGACTGCGAAGGTTTCGAGCAGGCAGCGGTCCGGTGTCTGGTGCGAGGGACGGTTCGTGATATTTTTGGGTGTGTTGATATCAGCGGCTTCTGATATATGGAATGCAGATGATGGAAGTGGACATACGACCTTCAGGAGAAAGACAATATGACACAGCTTATATTTTCGAAACTTTACCAAGCGAAAACGAGATGTCTCCGGCCTGGGTCACTGGGTCCTTTCCCAGCCCAGAAAGAAACCTTATAGCCCAAATAGGTCTTTGTTTTTTCAAAGTTGTGCATATTTATAGTTTTATAAATGCTTTTGTTTATAATTATCAATTTATTGAATAATTTATATTTTATACAGAGTTTTTGTTCGGAGTTCATCTCTTTGTTCCATTTCAAAGATTGTTCATATTTTTTATGACCACTTTGTTGTTCACATATATATAGATATATATATATATATAAAAGAGCCTGTGTTTGGTTTTATTTTAGAAGGCGTTAAGACCACTTTGGTCCAGGGGTCACAAAAGTAACGCAGAATAAATAATTTAAAGCATGCTTCCAGCGAGAACACAACGACACATATCCACATCAGTTTGATTTTGTTTTATTCCCAAACATGTTCGTTTTTTTTTCTTTTCAGGACAAGTCAAGCTTGTCTCTCCATCTTTCACTCACATTGAAGCACACTGCCCTCTTAAAATGATTTGGAATGATAGATCTGTCTGCATCCGATTCTTCTCGTTCGATTTACTGTGCCTGCTCTTGTATCCAATGTCAAGTTTGATCACCTGTTTCTTGTGTATTAAGTTTGATTTGATGTACTTGAATTACAGATATGCAATCACCACCTCTCTGACCACTGCCAATCATCCCGATCAATCAACATGATCAGTAATCAATATGATTAAAGTGATAAACAACCTTGATGTGTTTTTATGCGTTTTTTCTTCTTATGAGACTTCATTAGTAGTATGCACACTAACACTTGCATCCGTACTGAAAGATTAGACAATATTTTCCCCCCTTTTTTAACAAGATGAAACTGGTGTTGGTAAATAAGCCTTAAAAAAAGTTTATATTTTTATTCAGCAAGGACACATTAGATTGATCAAAAATGACAAGTCCTCAGATTTTTTTTTTTCTATTCATCAAAGAAACCTTATAATTTAATCATTTCTGAAGGATCATGTGACACTGAAGACTGGAGTAATGATGATGAAAATTCAGCTTTGATCACAGGAATAAATTACATTTTAAAAACTATTCAAATTGAACATATTTCACAATATTGCTGTTTTTACTGTATTTTTAATCAAATAAATGCAGCCTTGATGAACTTCTTTCAAAACATTAAGAATTTTGAACATTTAGTAAAATATGGCTTAATAGTATATGTCCTGAATATAAAAATCATGTTTTATTAAACAATGTTTCTTTTACTTCAAGTCCAGGGATAAAGGGTTGGGTAATTTCTCGAGGAATTAATTTACTACAATGTTGACAATTGTTTTTCCACATATTTTTGCATTGCAGAACTGGCTTGTGATGTTTATTATGATGCACTGTGAAACACAAAACAATGCACTTAAAAATCTGTTCAGATGCTTTATTTTGTTAAATTAACAGAATTGAAAACATTCTTGAAGTGCTGTATGAAACTGTCCCCATGTGAGCAAAAATAATAAAAATACAAAGTCAGAGAGCCAGACATAAAAAGCATTAGAAAGTTACCATGTAGCTTGATGAAGCAGAAACACAACAGTGCTCATGTTCATTAATGATTAGGAGGAATAATGGCAAACATGCAAAACACGAAAAAATAAATATGCATAAACAATCTTTCATTGTGCCATTTCAACTATAAATCACTGGATTCACAGCAATAAGCAAAACTGAATCAATGTAACATTTTCTTTTCTGCACAATTAAATCCCACTATATTTATTACCCCCAAACCGTCAACTTCTTAAAATTTGTTAAAAACAAAAATAAAAGATGCACATCCGAAGTGCCATTAACATTTATTGTGTTTGTTTGGGAATATAGATCTGTTTATGGTCACATTTTGGTGTTAGATTCAACAACAGCAAAAAATCCTTCAACGAACACACACCCGTCTACTCATGTCTGTCCCGCTGTCAGTACTCCAGACCCCTCAGGGTGGCGATGGTGGACGTCAGTCTGCGCGGGACGGGTTTGGCCGTCTGCCGGTATTCCTCCGGTTTGGCACGAAGAAGAGTGACGATATTCTGGAGGGTTCTAGAGGTCTGCAACCCTAGCGCATCCATCACGTTACTCAGGTACTCTGTCATGACAATTAAAAACACACATACACAAGTGTTTTTACTGACACGCTCTAAATTATAACAAATGATTTATTATGAAAAGAAAATCAGGCAAATATCTAAGGAAACTTGAGTGTGTCAAAGGCCTATTTTTAATTATAAATATTAAAAATATTAATGTATATATAAATATATATATTTACTAGAATTATATATACTAATTCTATAACTACTCAATTATATATATATATATATATGTGTGTGTGTGTATAGAGAGAGATATTTATAATCATTGTGAATAGTTCAGAATTAAAGTAAATAATTCTTATATATATATATATACACAGTACAGGCCAAAAGTTTAGACACATTACTATTTTTAATGTTTTTGAAAGAAGTTTCTTCTGCTCATCAAGCCTGCATTTATTTGATCAAAAATACAGAAAAAAAAAAAAAAAAAAGTATTATTGTGATATATTATTACAATTTAAAATAATTGGTTTTCAATTTATTATACTTTAAATTATAATTTATTTCTGTGATGCAAAGCTGAATTTTCAGGATCATTACTCCAGTCTATCACATGATCCTTTAGAAATCATTCTAATATGATGATTAATTATTTTTTTAGGATACTTTGATGAATAAAAAGAAAAAATTAAAAAATTAAAAAAAAGAAGCAAATGTTTTAAAAATAGAAATCTTTTGTAACAACAATATTCACTACTGGTCAGTAATTTGGGGTCAGTCATTTTTCTTTTTTTGAAATAAATCAATACTTTTATTCAGCAAGGATGTGTTAAATTGATAAAAAGTGATAGTAAAGAAGATTTATATTATTAGAAAATATTTTTTTATTTTGAATAAATGCAGTTCTTTTTAACCTTTTATTCATCAAATATATTAGTCAGCAGAACTGTGTCCAACACTCATAATAAATCAGAATATTAGAATGATTTCTAAAGGATCATGTGATAGACTGGAGTAATGATCCTGAAAATTCAGCTTTGCATCACAGAAATAAATGATAATTTAAAGTATAATAAATTGAAAACCAATTATTTTAAATTGTAATAATATATCACAATATTACTTTTTTTTTCTGTATTTTTGATCAAATAAATGCAGGCTTGATGAGCAGAAGAAACTTCTTTCAAAAACATTAAAAATAGTAATGTGTCCAAACTTTTGGCCTGATATATATATGTGTGTGTGTATATATATATATATATATATATATATATATATATATATATATATTGCCATTAAAATTAAAGTTATTGCCATTAAAAAAAACATTTTCATTGGAATATTAACAAAAATTAAATATTTAAATCAACATTTATAATCAACAAGTGAATGAAAAAATGTAAATAAAAATGGTGGAAACTTAAAAGAAATCATGACTCAAAATACACACTTTACTTTAATAACTGTTTGTAAATGTGAACTGCAAATCTTGATGTTAATAATGAATAATAAAAACATTGCCACCAGCCGTGTAGTGTCATTGTGTGCAAGCGTTACATATTAATTATTGTGGGTGATAATGATGCCATGAAGTGATGTCGTAATACACGTAATGATGATGTCACCTATGTCAGTTGCCAGCTGTTTGGTTGCGTGTAAGCTCAGCTCAGGAAGCTGTAGGATGACATCACAATAGGTCTGCATGGTCGCCCTGGCGATAGAACCCAGCCAATAATCCGCCGTGTTCTCCAGCTCAGGGACGTCGTCGCCTATAGAGATACACAGCATGTATTAGTGTAGGAAAGGGCTGATTCATCCGCTGGGATGTGTGCTTGTGTGTTTACCCTGCTCTGGAGGGTACGGCAGTTTGCCGGTGTGTAAGGCAAGTTCCAGCGCTGGATCCTCTTGAGTCACGAATGGCTCCAGATGCAGAGGCAAAGACATGATATACTGGCCAATCTATAGACAAAACACAAAAGTGTGTAATAACACCCACTGAGCTTCCTCTAGTCCTGTGAACACCAGTGGCTTGTGTTTGTCCTTGTACCTGTAGGAGCGTCTTGTGATTTGTCATCATGTTTGACATCATAAGGACATTGACTTAATATTGTCTTACATTAGTGATGTACTCCTGCGGTGACAAACTGAAGGCCGGCAGATCATCAGTTAGCGTTCCACCCAAACTAGCAGAACCGCAAGCCTTAAAACATCAAAAGCACATCTAATCAAACACGATCTTTTCAATCCGTCACAGTGAGCAAAAACACGCCGTGCAAACGCACCTGTGGTTTGTTGAGAAGGAAAAGCTGCTGTTTGATTTGCAGGAACACCGAGTCAAACGCGAGCTGATTGGCCTGCTGGTTCAGACGCGTCAGGGCAGCGCGAGTCTCGGCCAATAAGCTTGAGTTTCCTGTTCCTTTCTCCTGCACAAAACACATATGCGTAAGACTTGACCTCTACACTTGATGCTGTACATTCGAAGCACACACATATATGAAGTGCACCTTGAGGGAGTGCAGCGTCTCCAGTAGAGTGTTATACTCCGCAGTGTTGTTCTGCTGGAGATAGTTGTATTCCTGCCATGGGTTCTTCTGGCTCCGCCTCTCAGACACACCCTCTTGTAAGCCACTCAGACTTCTGGGGTTAAACCCCTCCCACAGGAAACGCCCCGCCCTCCCCAGGATCCTGCCAATCACAATGCACAACTATGATACTTGACAGACAATCATTTCTAATCCATTATTGTAGCGTAACAGGCATAGTAAAGGTAGAATTCAACCCTCAGGGACCCTTCATTTGTATAATGCAGTTAATAAATAAATAACTTTACTAAAGTAAATAACTTTCACTAAATATGGGTTAATAGTAGACACTCTGAAATTTATGCTAAAGTCACACAAAATTCGCCAGCCAACAGACACAATACTTAACACTTTGGGAACAAAGTATGAATACATGTATGAAATTTGACATCGAATATTGTTTACATTTTATTTCTATATTCCATGATATGTAAGCCACTTAGACGTTGGAACGAGTCTTACATATCATGGAATTTAGAACATACATAGAGGTATTACAATTACTACATTATATGAAATATACTCTGATATGAATATTAAAGTATTTAAATGGTCAAACAGCAACATTTCTTAACTTTTCATGACTGTATCATTATTGGTTGAAATATACTTTTCAAAAACATTCAAAACTTTCACTTATTGATCACAAAATAATGAAATTTTGCAATCCAAAATTCCCAGCATTGCAATTTTGCTGCGTTTTTCCAAATTATACACAGATGCAAATTTTGCCTGACTGAAATGTTTTTGTTTTTTTACGACTAATGGTTTCCTAAAGACGTTTATTATGCGTGAGAAAAATAATAAATCATGAATATTAATGCTTGGGTCTCTGAAGGTTAAAGGTATAGCGGAGGATCTTTCCAAATTTTAGATAAGACCCACCCTCTCCACTTTTTGAAAAGTTTGATTGATTCACCAGAATGATTGACAATTAGGAGGACCAATAGTATAGGTTACCCACCAGGAAGTAAAACATCCTCCGCTATACCTTTAAGTCAATAGAATTTAACTAATGGATAAAATAGATTTCTTACTTATTTGAAAGCTGCTGTTCAAATGCTCCACATTGTCTCAGTAGCTCTCCACAGGTTGCAATGATCCTAGAAGATACAGGAACACATTGAAAGACATTTATAAAACTTTATATACATTGATAAACTAATGAAAAAAGAAGCCCCGCCCACCTGACGGAGTTCTGGAAAGCCGTCCAATCCTCAGTGAACACCTCAGAGGAGGGCGTGTCCTCTAACTTATACTTCTTCCGGATTGATTGAAGCGTGACAGAGAAGTCGGACACGTACCTGATAAATAAACGAGAGAATAAGCTGGAGAGCGCGGCTGACCTGTGGGCTGTGTGTTTGTCTCTGCGTTTAAGTGTAGTAAATGCTTGCATGATTCATACTTGCTGAAGAGCGCTCGAAGGGCTTTGATGAGCCCACACACACCGAGACCATCCGTTAACTTCACACAGCGATCGACGGCAGCAGCCGCCAAACCAAACACCTTCTGAACCGAGTGTGTGAGCTCTAACACACAGTCCAGAACCTCACCACGCTCCTAACACACACAAACAATCAATAAAACACATGGTGAATGCTGTGGGTGTGGGGGAAAAAAACAAGAATTTTAATAGTTATACAACAAAACTCATTTGACTACACATTCTTAGTGTTAAGTTAGTAAATTCAGTAACTGCTCAGATTCAGTTAGCAATTTGTTAGATTGATTCAATCTGAGAATGAGTTTGTGAGTGCGATTCACTAAAAAAAGAATCATTTGTATGCAAATTAGACTCCATACAGCCAATGCAATAATATAAACTATGCTTATTTATGGTCTTTGTATTTTTTCCTCAGTATCTCATTTAGATCAGACCATAAACTCACAACTCGAAAAGTAATTTCAGAAAATAAAAACAAAAACATAATTTGTACTTGTACTGGTTCAAGATCAAACATGAAACGGTGTGTTTGCTCACCAGTGGAACAGCGCTGAGTTGGATCAGTAAGTTTGTCTCCTCTAGTTCTCCAAACTGCATCTGATAAGTCGCATAAGGTGAATACACACATGATACCAGCTCTGCCACCTTCAGGAGGTTACACTCGCCTGAAACACACACATAAAGGCAGGAAAATGATGAGGAAAAAGCAGATACAATGACCTCTTTAAAACTGAATATCAAAAAAAAAAAAAAAAATTTAATTATTATTTCAATCTGCATTCATTTTGCATTTGCATTTGAATTATACTTTTTTTCAGGAAAACTTTAATGCAATTTTTTAATTAAATAAATGACCATTTGCTAAAATTCTCATCAATATACTGAATTTTTTTTTTTTTTATCTCATTACTGTAAATGATGTACTTTTACAAATGTTCTTCACAACTTAAACTGTGTGACATATAAATGTATATAATATACACAAATCTTTTTTAATTAGATTTTCACAGACACAGACCGAGCTGTGGTTGCATTGCTGCCTCCAGGCTTCGACTGAAGTTAGCCGCCGTCTGATGAAGATCCAACAGCACATCCAGACGACAGTCGCCAGAGCAACGCTTCAATGCCACAGCAATGCAGTCTGGGATAGATGGCACCATCGCCCCCAGCGTCTGGATCATCAGCACTGTGAGCACTTCACAGGGGTTTTTAAAGACCTACACACACACATACACATGCTTGAGTGTGTGTGACAGTGAAAGCCATTAACATTCCACTGCAGTGAGGCTGAGTGAGTGTGTGTGTGTGTGTGTATACCTGGCTGCTCCACTGTAGCTGCGAGTGCCACGTGGACAGAAGTGTGTCGTAAAACTCAGAGAGCTGCTGCTTCAGAGAGGCGTCTGACTGACAGATGCTTTCCCACACGGTCAACAGTTGTGCCTTCAAACACACACACACACATTTATGTGTTAAGCTCAGGTTGATTCCACAGCCAAACTGAAATCAGTGACAAAATACTATACCTTGTGGCATTTGTAGTAGTAAGTCAGTAACTGAGGCATTCTATCCATCTCAGTGAAAACTCTCACAAAAAGCTTTGCTTGATCTGAAACACAACATACAAATAAAGATTAACTTGCTAAAGCATATTATAAAACAGATCATTCTGGTTCTAGTATCTGATTGCATGCTACAAAGTTGTCCACACACACTACTGTTGACACGATTGGGTTTGGTAAGATTTCTTAATGCTTTTAAAAGAAGTCTCTTCTGCTCACCAAGGCAGCATTTATTTGATTGAAAACAAGTAAAAAAAAAACAGTAATATTGTAAAATATTCTATTTTAATATATTTTAAACTGTAATTTATTCCTGTGATCAAAGCTGAATTTTCAGCATCATTACTCCAGTCTTCAGTGTCACATGATCCTTCAGAAATCATTCTGATATGCTGATTTGATGCTCAAGAAACATTCATTATTATTATTCATGTTGAAAACAGTTGTGTAATTTTTTTAATTTTTTATTCTTTGATGAATAGAAAGTTCAAAAGAACAGCATTTATTTAAAATAGAATATTTTCTAACATTATAAATGTCTTTACTGTAACTTTTGATCAGTTTAACTCATCCTTGATGAATAAAAGTATTGATTTATTTTATTTATTTCCCAAAAAAATACAATTAAAATTCTTACTGACCCCAAACTTTTGACCGGTAGTGTTTAATGTTACAAAAGCTTTAGATTTCAGATAAATGCTGTTCCTTTGAACTTTCTATTCATCATCGCATCATGAAATAAAAATGTAAACAACTGTTGTCAACATTGAAAATTCAGCTTTGATCACAGGAATAAATTACAGTTTAAAATATATTAAAATAGAAAAGAGTCATTTTAAATTGTCATAATATTTTACTATTAATTTTATTGTTTTTATCAAATAAATGCGGCCTTGGTGAGCAGAAGAGACTCCTTTTAAAAACATTTAAAAAATCTTACTGACCCCAAACTTTTGAACGGTAATGTATTGTCAAATGTAATTTATTCCTGAATTTTCAGCATCATTACTCCAGTCTTCAGTGTCACATGATCCTTCACAAATCATTCTAATATGATGATTTGCTGCTCAAGAAACATTTCTGATTATTATCAATGTTGAAAACAGTTGTGCTGCTTCATATTTTTTTCAGTATTCTTTGATAAATAGAAAAGAACAAAAGATCAGCATTTATTTAGTATAGAAATATTTGTATCATTAAACTTTTATTTACTGTCAATTTTAATTGCTGAATAAAAGTATTCATTAAAAAACCCAAAGCTTTGAATGGTGACATAATTAAAAATGTAGGTCCTTTCATCCAAAAGCATCAACCCGCTGAAGGCGACTACGGCCCTGTTTACACCTGGTGTTAAGATCACAAGTGGACGACACTAAACACAGGTGTAAACGAGGTCTAAAACGTTTTGCTCTTGTCCACTTTCAAAAACACATTCGACCGGATTGCTTTTGTAGTGTAAACGCTCATGTGGTCGAATGCGTTCGAACTGGCATAAAAGACCCCTACTCTCCGCCTACTGACCTAATGCGTGACGTTATGGGAAGCGCACTAGCCAGACGGGATTTAAACTTTGTCAGATGGGACCTAAGTTTGGTTTGAAGATTGAAAAACAATGCTCTCTGTGTGTTTTTACGTCGTGTTCATGTGTAAATTGCGTGAGCGTATTTCATCCATTAGATCGAAAGAACTGAAAAAAACACATTTATCCACCCATAGACCCTCCCCTTGAAGAAATCAGCACAGAAGTGGTTAAAAGTGGACAAAATATACGGATTAAAACAGGTGTGAACTGGAAAGCGTCTCCCTCGTCTACTTGTGATCCGATCGACTAAAGCGCATCGTAATCCCGGGTGTAAACAGGGTCTCTGAGACCTGTGTGTGTCACCTGTAGCCAGCGAGTTGAAGGTGGAGACGATCTGTGTGCTGGTGAGAGCTTCCAGACGGTTCTTCAGAGCCTCCAGCTGAACACACTTCTCACTGTAGTCTGGAGTGTCCACCAACATCGTCAAGCTTCCCTGCATGGCGGTCAGTTTACCGCTGATCACGGCCACGTCCTGCAACAAACACACACGAACACTTCAGAACGACATCCACACGCAGGTGAAACCAGACGTGCAACACCTCACCTGTGTTTTAAAGGTCTCCTCGATGTCAGCGCTGAGAGTGCTCCACTTATCCGCTTCCTGAAGCGCTTCTGCTGCCAACTGCATTCGAGACTTCACCTGATCAATCTCCACCAACACCTGCCGGACATCAACACTCAATACTAAATACTAGACACCACCCAGCAAAAGTTTGGAATATTTATGATATTTATTATGAAGTTTTTGAAAGAAGTCTCTTATGCTCACCAACACTGCATAATAATATTTCCCAATATTACTGTTTTTACTGTATTTTTAATCAAATAAATGCAGCCTTGATGAGAAAAATCAACTTTTGATCGGTTGTGTAAATCCATATAAAGTGAACATTTGCAATAGAGCATTCTGACCTATTAATTGCTCTGTCTCCTATACACAACTATCATTTTTATACTACTTACTTATATAATAATTTTCCTGATATTTTTTTCTTTGGACTTGCTTGCAAAACACTTTGAACTAACTATTTTATAATAAATATCTTTAAATCGGTTTATTAATGTGAATACTAGTTTATTACTATTTAATGGTTGTTATTAACTATCAAGCTGTATCCCTGTATTTATGCACAGAGTATAGAGTGATTTGGATGAGTGTATTATGGTTACCTGCATAGACTGCACTGTGTCCTGTTCAAATTTCTTGATGTCCTCTTTAACCAGAATCATTTGGTCCTTCAGGAATGACGCCTCTTGTTTCAGAGCTTCAATATCCCTCAGTACACGCGGCATATTCTGCAGAGCCTGATTACTGCTCTCTGCACACACACACACACACACACACACACACACACACACACACACAGAGAGAGAGAGAGAGAGAGAGAGAGGCAGTCAGAGACATTTATAACATTTTATTGTTTTGGGTTTTTGTAAGAAATTAATACTTTTATTCAGCAGTGAGTGACATTAAAATGATCAAAAGTGACAGTAAAGACATTTATAATGTACCAAAAGTTGTTTCAAATGACTGCTTTCTATTCATCAAAGAATCCTTTGACGGTCTTGTATCAAAAATATGAAACAGCACAAAATCATCATATTCATATTCACCAGATCATGTGACACTGAATGCTAAAAAATGCAGCTTTGATCACAGGAATAAATTACATTTTAAAATAAGTTCAAATAGAAAACAGTTATTTCAGATCGTAATAATATTTCACAATATTACAGTTTTATTGTATTTCTGAGTAAAGAAGCAGAAGAGACTTCTTTCAAAAAAATGACATTGAAAGTGAGCTTTAAGTGTTGAAATCGTGCACACACACCTTCTATCGAGTTATTGACCTCTTGAATGAAGAGCTGCAGCTTCATGACCAGCGTGGAGGCGTGCGCGTCAGTTTTACCAGGCGCGTCTTTCTGAGCCACTTTAAAAGCTCCATTCACCCAGTCCTTCACATCGAAATCATCTGCCAGGAACTTGGAGAAGTCCATTCTGACCCCTTCAGTGACCCTACAGAGCCGAATTCACCATCTTAAAGAGTCAAAACCACATGCAGAAAGGGAGCGGATATAAACAGACATGTTGTAAATGTTACGCGGTGTGTATTTTGATGTTTACTCAACTGATCACTCAGCACACCTTCACCAGTCTATTCCATAATTCTTGCCCACACCAGCCTTAGACACGAACATAAAATAAACAGCCCATGAGAAAGATATAACCATGACCACGAGATACAGTTCAAGCAGTGCGATCGCTTCCTCCAGCGTTAATTTTTTTAGAATAAAACTGATATGCAGTTTCTGAGTTTAATGTTTTCAGTGTTTGTACACTGCTTCCTGGTTGCGCTCTTCCTAATAATATCCGGCGGGGGGGAAATGCGATGAAGAAGCGTTCCGCTTTCGAAACGTTTAACGGACAAAACCTAGTTTTACAAAACCTAGTGAAATGGAAAAACTGTGTATAGACGAAAACTATTAATGTAGACGACTGCTATTATTGTTAATGTATATAAACATGTGCATTACACTGAAGTAATTAAAATAACTTTCATTTGAGTGACGTGGCTGTGTTGCACCGAATGTTGTTCGGGTGGGTCACATGTAAATAAAAAAAATAAAAAATAAAATAAAATAAAATAAAATAAAATAAAATAAAATAAAATAAAATAAAATAAAATAAAATAAAATACTGAAAGGGAAAAATTTACATTCTTGTATTTTAAATTGTGTTTAAAAAAAAAAAAAAAAAAAAAGCCCATTTAAACACAAAAAGCTTTACGTTTTATGTATAAATGTAGCCTAAAGATTTTTTGTCCTTTTATTTTTAGTCCTAAACCTTTTATTCCTGCTGTAATTTACTCACGGATGACGTACATTGATTTTAGACTATCTATCTATCAGCTCATTGCTGCCTCCTGCTGCCTCAATATTAATTTACACCATTATTTGAGGTCAAATGCTGCAATTTCATCTCTTCAAATGACACTGAAGAATATGAACGTGTTTTTAAAAAAAAATCTCCATTTCAAGTGCTCACTGTTCACTCACTCACATTTTTCTATTCTTGTTTTTCTTAAAGACAGACATGTTGAAGAAACACAAGCCGATCATCCACATAGCCTATTAAAGGGACAGTTCACCAAAAAAAATTAAGTTCGGTCATAATTTACTCACCCTCAAATTGTTCTAAAACTGCATACATTTTTTCTTATTTTGTTGAACATCAAGGAAGATATTTTGATGAATGTGGGTAGCCAAACAGTTACATAGGCCTATAGAAAGTCAATGGGGACCACTGGGACCAGCAACTGTTCGATTACCCACATTCTTCAAAATATCTTATTTTGTGTTCAGCACAATTATCATTATTAAATTAATACAGTTTCGGAACAACTTGAGGGTGAGTAAACGATGACAGAGCTATCAATCAGAGTTTTTTAACATAGCATAAACCAATCTTCTGTTTTTGTGACATGTTTTTATTTTTTGCTTTGCATTTAAAGTTGGAAGGTCAAACTCAGTAGTGTGATATAACCTGAAGCACCCCGTTGTGCTCCACATTTTCAAAATGAACAAATATATAAAGTAAGTGAATTAAAAGAGACAGTTTTTTTACTCTGACAGCTTTAGTTTTTTTACTCATTTCAGCATGTTTTGTTACTTCCTGTCCTTATCTTCCCCAAAGTTCCTGTAGCTCAACACTTCCAGAACCTCATCAGATAAGAATCAACCATTTTCTGTTCAAGAGATAGTTAACGCTGACGATATCAGTTTGGGTCAGTTGAACCCAGAATCACACGCATGGCATTTGAAGAATAAATACTGAGCAGAGAATATTGTGTGATAATACATTCATGCTCTTATTAACAGAGAACATGTTGGAGAGTTACTTACCCTTCCAGCAACATAGTGTCGGCCCAGATGTGTACCAGATGTGGGCTGGATCTGGGCTAACAATATGTTGCTGCAAGGGTATAGAAATCTCTTTAAAATTCAATAAATGCAATGCAACTTTCAAAATGAAGTGACTTGTTTGACTAATGCAGATCTGTCATGTTGATAATGTGTTGGAATATTGTTGTATGATGCATTAGAAATCTTCAATTATAGAGTATGAATACTGCAGACCAAGTTTGAACCATCTGAATCCTGAATAGACCAGGTTTTTGCTGGTATTTTGATGTCTCAGCAGCTGATTTTTAGATATGAAAAAAAACCACAAACACGAGCACATGTCTGGCACATAATGTCTAGCATCATATCAAGTGATATCAAGTTTACCAAAGTGTTGGAACGCTGGCACAGCGCTAACTAAATACTGGCACCATCCGTTTGCCATGTGTTTACTTGCTTTTGCAAAGACATCTGTTACTTTGTAGGGCACGCTTGAAAGTAGGACGCCTGTGTAGCGCGTATCATAAGGCAGAATTAGGTGTTGCCATCCAAAGATGCTATTTAGGACGATCAGATTGAACTCACCTCAGGGCCTGAGAAAGATTGATCTGATATCATCAATGCAAAACTACTGTTAATCGGAAAGGTGCATGACTCATTATGGAGAAAACAACTCTTATTTTTGGTTGATCTTCTGAAAGAATGTCTGGTCAAAAGGCACAAACCTTACAAACAAAACTAGCCATCAAAGAAGCTCCTCTAAAGCCGCGTGAATATATATAGGCCTCGGTTTGATTCTCATCAACGTAGGCGTATAGGGTTAAGAAGTGTGTAGTTTCAAATTTAACCTCAACTTTGACTCATCACAACAATCATAACAATATAAACCATATGCCTATTCTCACGTCTAAAACTGAACTATGGACTCGCAACAATTCTTTTAAAAGCTCTCTTGCTGCACTATTTATCTTGGTGGTTTTACCATTACGTGTCAAGTGAAGTCACCTTTATTTATATAGCGCTTTTTACAATACAGTTTGTATCAAAGCAGCTTCACAGTGATAACATGGAAATAATGCAACAACATGTAAAGTTAAGTTAAATTTATTTTTAGTTTCAAAGCATCTTTTCAGAAAATCATGCTGTTAATGTTTATACTCTTAAACGGTTGATCAACGTTATTTTTTATAAGTAATGCATTTAACAATATTGCATTACTCCCTAAAAAGTAACTAATTGTGCTAGTTACTTTTTATGAAATGTTTTATGTTACTTTTGCATTACTTTTTGGGCTTGCTTTGATTGTTTAAAAAAAAAAAAGTTTGGGCAAATGTAAAAGCACTTTCCCATCAAAATTGAATTTTGCCAATTGGTAAGGTTGAATTGGATCATTGAAGGTCAGCAACAAAGACATTGGTTAATAAAGTGAGATTAAATACACAAAGTATAGGCTATTAGTATTATTTGACATTTAATTATTGCAATTATTGCGTAATATTCTGAGTTCACATTTTACCGTTTTTATTCATTTTAGGGAATGTTTCTGTTTTTGTGCAGTTGAAATGAGTAAATGCACGCTCACATTTAGTCTATAACCATTATGTTTACACACGACGCCGCCTTCGCGATTGGAAAAGTAATCTGATTACATGATTACACAATACTTGTAATGCCTCAGCCCCAACACTGCTCTTAAATATAAAGGTTTAGGGAGTTTCCACAGCGATGCAAAGAACCTTTCAGTCCACAGTTCTAACCATTTTTTCCTTGGTGTGAAGAGCATTTTAATATCTAAAAGCTTTTTCCACTATAAAGAACCTTTAGTGCAATGGAATGGTTCCATAGATGTTACAGATTCTTCATTAAACCATCGATGCCAATAAAGAACCAGTTGCGGATTAGTTCATATTTTGAGACGGTATATGCAATCAAACTGTTGAATCAACCTATGTGAGAACTGTACATGTATGCGGATAAACATATTCATATTCATATAAATTATTTACCCACTTCCTCCCAGATCACATATGAATGGTTTTCAAGGCTGTAATGACAGTGTAAAAGAAGGACAGATAGATGTGTGCCAGCCAGTGCTTTAAAAACAAAAAAGGAACTGATGAGGTTGGGTCAGCTAGGCTAGGTCAGTCAGATCAGTTGCGACGACAATGTTGAAATCCAGTGGTGAGGATTCTGAGACATCAGACAATGAAAACTTTGATGTTGTCTGTGCGGAGCCATTTGGCAACTCAAAGCCAAAGGAAGTGAGGGTAAAAATGCAATCTCTGGGGTCACCAAACCTGCAATCCAGGGCTTAAAACACTGATTTTGACCATTGTTACTCTGATTGGGAATATTCAAACATAGACATTTTTTGTTGTTAGATCTACGTTCTTTACACAGGTACACTGCAGTCGAGGGTTCATTGAGCATAAATACTGTTACGGACGTTTGTTCTTGTAAGTAGACTCTTTACAGACATACGTCAAACAGTAAGTGGATCTTAGCTGTGGTTAGTCAGGAATGAAGCATATTGTTCTTTTGGATTGTTTCAATAAATCTGTTTTTGAGGCATATTGTATTGGATGGCCGCTGTTTTTGCTTATTTTGCCTAATTGTTACAACTTAACCCCGGTAGCATGCATTTGACATCAATTCATAAGTGTTGTGATATTCTTACTGAGGTTTGAATTGGTGCCTTTTGTAGTGAACAAATGTGGGTACTTTGTATAAAAGTTTGAGCAGTCTAGCTTAATAATTCAGTGAGTTACACAGATACTGAAACAAAAAGTGTTACAACCATACTCCCAATATATCCAACTTTATTTAAAGAGCTGGGCGATAATATTAGCTATATTATCACCCAGCTCTTTATATAGCGGTGGATAGGCTATGTTTTTAGGCTTTCAAAGCAGTTTAAAGCACCAAACAGAAGTGTGATAATATTGGTTAGGAAACGTCTGAAACTTGTCAGAGCTTGCTGATCTGAATGCTCAAGTGTGAAAAGGTTTGAGATGATAAGAGATCAGATGACTGATAGACTTGATCATCAAAAGGATGAGAGAGAGAGAGAGAGAGAGAGAGAGAGAGAGATAGAGAGATAGAGAGGGGGGAGGGAGGGAGAGAGAGAGAGAGAGGGAGAGAGAGAGAGAGAGAGGGGAGGGGAGAGAGAGAGAGGGGGGGGGAGAGAGAAAGAGAGAGAGAGAGACTTTAGATCTTCTTTAATTATTCAATATAAACATAAGTGACCTATATTTTTAAGGTAAAAACCGTTAAAATATTCATACATTTATATTTTCCACATAACAATTAATAATAAATAAATAAAAATAAAAATAATAATAATAATAATAAAGAAAAAAAATAATAAAAAAATAACAATAATAATCACTCCTGAACACTCAAATTAAATACAAGATCTCCATGAACATCAGCTTCACATAAAAAACCATCAACTCCCCACACATGAAAAAAAGAATTGACATCATTAATAAGTCTGAAATACGCATATTCCATCATTAATCTCTTCTTTATAAAACCTCTCATCATCAAAACAATGTCCACACTTTCCCTCCCTTCTACTTTATTTCTTCTGGTACACCAAATTGCCAACTTTGCTGCTCCAAACAAGAAGTTCAATAACACCACTTTGGATTTATATTTTGTTGAATAATTAGGACCAAAAATAAACAATTCTTGATTAAACCTGCCCATAAGCTGCATACTCCAGCTTTCCATTAAACTCAAAATTTGATCCAAACGTGGACACTCAATAAAAAGATGAAAAACAGTTTCAGATACCCCACAAAAAGGACAACCCTCATCATCTGAAACATTAAGGAGTGCTTTGTGCCTGTTCGTAGCTAAAATCCCATGCACAATTCTCCACTGAAGATCCCCCACCCTCTTTTCAATGGGTCTTTTGTACAGGGACCGCCAGCTACCTTTCGGGGAAGAGCCTGATTCAAACACCATTGTCCATTTAGTGTCTCTCACATCCTTAAGATGTTGGAAGTTGATGGTTTTTACACAAGCTCTGTAAAGTGTTTGTCTGCTCAAAATACCAAAAATATTCAGTTCTGGTTTATCCATAGAGAGCAATTTTCCGTCATCTTCCTGCCAGTCCCCTTTTTTTATAGAAACATGCAGTTCAGGAAAATGGGCATTTTCTGTAGCATCACAGTTCTTCCCCACAGGATAAACTTTCATAAAATCCTTTATAGGAACAGGGAGGGCCTCCTCAAGATCATCCAGCATCCTCTTGATAAAACGCTCAGACCTGAAGCCCACCTTCTGTGTCAGTTCCTCTACCGATATCCAGCTCAGTCCCCTTCGTAGGTGGCATATTTTAGAGACTCCTGCTTTCAACATTGCCGACCTCACAGAGACAGAACTCAACACCTCAACAGAGATAAGTGGATTAAAAAACAAAGGCTCTTCGTATACCCACTGATTGGATCCTTCCCATACTCTTGAAAATGATAGAGTCTGCCAGGCTTGCAATACACTCTGGTAGAAGACAGTCAATCCTTCCATTACTAGTCCATCAAAAGACATGACAAACAGTTGTTTATCCAACCCCATTCTTCTGTTTTTCCTCAACAACGCACATGCTACGTCCATCCACTGCTGATGCTGATGATATAAGAGACGCTGTGCCACTTGCAATCGGAATACAGCAATCCTCGAACAAATGTCGATTAGTCCTTGTCCTCCCTCATTAACGGGAAGGTATAGGACAGCAGCTTTTAGCCAGTGTTGTCCTGACCAAAAAAATTTAACAAGAGTCTTTTGAATGTCTTCTATTATATTTCTTGGAGGATCCAAAACCATCAACTTCTGCCAAAGGGTGGACGCTATAAGATTATTGGCTATCAGGACTCTTCCCCTGTAGGATAACTGGGGTAGCAACCATTTCCATTTAGACAACTTTACAAGCACTCCATCTACTAACCCCTCCCAATTCTTCATCTTACATTCATCTTTACCAAGATATACTCCTAAAAATTTAAAACCGGACTTCCCCCACTTGACATTTTCTGGTAATTCTGGTAAAGAGCTTTCTTCAGAACCACACCATAAGGCTTCTGTTTTTTGCCAATTAAGTTTGGCTGATGATGCCCCTTCATAAATCTTTAAAGCTTCCTTTATAACTTGAACATCATGTGTATTCCTAACCATAACAGTTACATCGTCTGCATAAGCAGAAAGTTTAATAGCTACAGCTTCTGGCTTATTACTTACCAGAATACCCGTCAATTTATTTCTTAACAAACAAAGTAGAGGCTCTATTGCCAAGGTGTATAACTGACCTGACATAGGGCACCCTTGCCTTATCCCTCTTTTCATTTGGATTGGTACACTTAAACCACCTCCTATTTTAACCATGCTTACAGCATCAGTATATAAAATTCTTATCCATGCTAAAAAATGTTCTCCAAACCCATAACACTTAAGAACCTTGAACAGATAGTGATGGTCTACACGATCAAAAGCTTTCTCCTGATCTAGAGAAAGCAGACCAAAATCAACATTATATATCCCAGCATAATCCATAATGTCTCTCATTAAAAACAAATTATCATAAATAGACCTTTTTGGTATACAGTATGTTTGGTCTTTCTGTACTAACACATCAAGAACACCTTTAAGTCTGTTAGCCAAACACTTAGATAAAATTTTATAATCGGAACATAAAACAGCTACTGGTCTCCAGTTCTTAAGTAGACAAAGATCTCCCTTCTTTGGGATCAAAGAGAGCACTGCTCGTTGGCAGCTTTTTGGTAGAACCTCAGCTTTATAACTTTCTTGTAAAACTGTAAAAAAGTCTCTTCCGATTATTCCCCAAAAAGTTTTATAAAATTCTGCTGGTAAACCATCGATTCCTGGTGCACGACCAGATGAAAGTTGATTCACTGCTTTTGTAACTTCCTCAAATGTCAGATCAGAGTCCAAGTTCTTTACATTTTCTTCATCCAGCACAGGCAAATTATTAAAAAGTTCATCCACGACTTCACTTCCTGTGCACTCTTTACCATATAAGTCCACATAAAAATCAACAGCAAGTCTCCGCATTTCCAAAGGATCAGAAGTAACATTCCCATCAGGTGTGCGTAATGCATGCATATAATTAGTATGACAACACTTCTTATTCAAATTAAAAAAGAATTTCGTGGGAGCATCCATATCATGCAATGAAACAAAATGTGATCTCACAAGAGCTCTATTTACCTTTTCATTTAACATATTACTTAACTCCTGTCTCTTTTGACTAAGATCATCTTGTACATTAACATCATTTTGATCAATTAACATATTTTGAATTTTTAGAATATCTTTCTCTAATTTGGCCATTTCTTGTTTAATTTGACATGCAGTATGTGCCATAAATTGTTGACAGAAAAGCTTAATCTGCGTTTTACCTATTTCCCACCACTGAAGCAGATTTTCATAATCATTTTTATCTTCAACCCAACAATTCCAAAACATTTTAAAATTCTCATAAAAATTAACATCCTGAATTAATTTGATATCAAAACGCCAATAAAAGAATTGTGGTTTTGTTTCTGATAAAACAACATTCACTGTAATGAGCTGATGATCAGAGATAATACAAGGTGTGATAGATGCACCAATCACCCGATTACTTTGATTTTTATATAAATAAAATCGATCCAAACGAGCCGCACTAACTCTACCTACTGC
>NC_138735.1:28765730-28873230 GCF_965113295.1 Leuciscus leuciscus
TACACCCTTGTTATGCACTAGTTGAAAATGTCACTCATTTGTCACTGAACTTCTAAAGTAAATGTTTGAGAATGCTTATAAATTCTTTGTTATAAATGACAATGCATGTGTTTCAGCAGTATGAGGTAAAAGCTGGTGAACTGAAGGTGTATGTGGACGAGTCTATATTTGAACCTCACACAAGTTACACAGTACGTGTGAGATCTCGGCCGGATGAAGTGCATTATAAAGGCGTGTGGAGTCCGTGGGCCCCTGCGATACACTGGAGGTCAGGGGACATTCTCAGTGAGTCCGACTGGATAACAGGCAAACAAATGCATAGGAGAAACAGTAAAGATGACAGCTGCAGTTATACTGTGATTAAGATTCATCTCACTTTGTGTGTTTTAGAAAAGACTTCGGAAAGATCTTCCCATATTGCTTGGTATTTTCTTCTTTTGCCGCTGCTGGTCCTTCTGTCCTGCATCCCATATTCCAGGTGAGAAAAATCCTGAAATTCTTTGATTTCTTCCATCTTTAGTCATGTAGGCTACATAAATGATGGATGTTTGTGTTATAGATGGAGAAAGGATGATTATATACCATCACCAGCCCCTTATTTCAGAGACTGGGATGTAGATGTTCAGGTAAGTTCCAACATATATATACGTACACCAAAACAGTTTACATAGTTTTACCAGTAGATGGCGACATGTTACTGTGTTTAGTGAGTCATTAGAATCATTCACTCAAATGATTCATTCAAAAATGCTGATTCATTCTGGAACGAAAAAATTCTCGCCATCTTCGAAAAGCCAAAACAATATTAATTCTTGTTTATTATACGAGCTCTGTCTCATTCTCTTTTTGCAAACACAGTTTCAGTGTTTGTTTAAAGCGTGATTAAACCCGGAGGTTTGAGATTTAACTGCTCAATGTCAACCTTTCTCACTCGTGACAACTTACCTCTGCCACTAAAACACTCTATTTATTAGGGGTGTAACAATATATCGTGTCACAATAGCCTATATCGCAAATTCGCAATACAAAAATGCAACAATATGTATTGTGTATAGTTCACCCAAAATAAAAATTACTGTGTGAGAAAAAATGCAAGTTTTCAGAGTTTTAGTGTCAGTACTACATTAAACTACTATATATAATGTATAATAATTTAATGAGGGAGTATTTGTGGGTCCTGGTAATGCCAAATGTCTTATGTTACCAGTAAAAAGTGGCCTACATTATTTTAATTATATCTAGTCGGTGACCGAGTGAAAGCATATTCGTCTAAAATAATTCTGTATTTTCAGCTTCAGAATCATGAATATTGTTATTCTGGTGTCTCTATTGTCCTGTGCATTGGGTTACCAGCACCAAGTCCAAGCCTATTCATTTACATCCACAATGTAATCCCAAATTTATCATTTTAATCAACAGCAGGCTACATTGTTTGTTTACCTTTTATCATATGTCTCGGAGTATCGCAATAATATCGTATCGTGAGTTCAGTATCGTGATATGTATCGAATCGTGACATGAGGGTATCGTTACACCCCAACTATTTATGGATATGACAAGACACGAACTGGCGAGTGACGTATGTAAGCAATTTCCCGCGAAAACCATCCCGTCAGGTCTAAAATATAAACACCTGTAATAATGCTTACCATAGTGAATCAGGGTAAGACAAAAACACGTTTTGAAAGGATTGATGATGTATTGACTCTGTTTAAATTTGGTTAATTGTGAATAAATAAAGTTACATAGTTAATTAATTTACATGTAAATTAACTTGTATGAATGAACTGTTGAATTTTACATCTTCTGACGATGTGATTGGCGTTTGCCAATGTAACAGTTTGAGGAATGAATGTCTGTTGCAAAAGTTATGCTCAAAGTTTTTAAAAAGCATCTCTAACCCTAAATATAAGCAATAATAGTGATGCTTGACTGTAATTAAGTTTTATATTGCAGCAAAATTATGGTTCTCTTTAATTGAAATGATGCTGAAGTAAAATAAAATAAAAATATTAGATGAAAATCTAAATTGAAAAAGTTCACTCGATATTAGAAATGTTGCCTAATGCCTATAAAACAAACTAAAACAAAAAAAATACTAAAACAGTTTTAAAATGAAAACTGAATGAAAAATATAATAAAAGCTATTTCAAAATATTCATAAATACTATAACGAAGCTTTTTCAAATCAGATATGAGAAGGATTTTTCGGTGTGTTATCAGATATAAGATATCAAACACGTGTCTGACTTTGCAACCTCATTTGGGGATTTGAACACCGCAGAATTAGCTAGATTTATGTTAAGTTCTTAACGCAGAGACGTGTCAATTCTCCTTGTGATTGTGGTCAGTGCTGATGCTGGAGTAACATGTTGGAGAAAGACACTATAGTCTGCAAATAAATAATTCATCAATCACTTTCTATCGGCTTCACAGAGAAACACTTGCTATGTTTCTCAAATCTTCGAAATTCAAGTCTCAGATAGGAATGTGGTATTCTGTTTCAGCACAAGTAAACCTTTTACATTTAATCAATGATCTTCCTTCTTACACTGTGTGGCCTCCTCCCATGATTCTTGGCTGATCTTGATAGATATACTCGATGGTTAATGATGGTTTCTGGTGTTAGAATTAATAAGATCTGAAGATTTGCATTGGTGGTGTTACTTGGTGTGACATTTCATCTTACACATTTAACCCTATGATTACTCCGGTAGGATACGGATAGTCAAATCTAGACTAAAGCATAAAGTACACACAGAGTTGAATGACGCCTTGTAGTTGTTCTTTTTTGAGGCTCAGACCACAAAACCAGTCATATGGGTCAATTTTTTTAAATTGAGATTTATACATCTTCTGAAAGCTGAATAAATAAGCTTTCCATTGATAATCAGGAAAATCTGGAATCTGAGGGTGCCAAAAAATCGAAACATTGAGAAAATCGCCTTTAAATTGGTCCATTTATGTTCACGATTGTGCTGCATTCACTCACAAAAATAAATGTTTTATATATTTACGGTAGGAAATTTACAAAATATCTTCATGGAACATGATCTTAATATTCTAATGATTTTTGGCATAAAAGAAAAATCGATAATTTTGACCCATACAATGTATTGTTGACTATTGCCACAAATATCCCCGTGCGACATGTGACTGGTTTTGTGATCCAGGGTCACATATGTCCTTCGCCCTTCTCCTACGCTATGTGTTGTTTGTCTTAGACTCTTCTCCTTCTTTACTGTCATCTTCATCAATCTTATAGCTCCGCTTGTAGTTTGAAAACCTTCTCTTCAGACCCTTGTGGCCTCTCGTTAACCTCTGTGGTTAGTTGCAAACATTAAGTTCATGAATTTACCTTTGACACATGTTGCTCATTTCCTCCTGTTATACAGGAAGTCAAGTATATGTTTATACTCCACGTCAATATCACTTAAAGCATTAAGTACAACTTTAAAAGCAAGCAAATAACATTTCTTTAAAACAAGTATAGCAAAATCAATATCAAACCGGTGGAAACAGTTGGTCCTGACCAAATGAACTGGCATTGTCCTCCTAATACATCACTGTTAATGGTCTGTGCGTGTGTGTGTATTTTCAGATCAGTTCAATGCGATCCGGTAAGGTGAGAGATGTAATGCAGGGGGAGGAGTCTCTCCAGATTGACATTCTGAGGGAGAGCACAGACACGCCCCCTCAACAGACCATCATAGTTTATGAGATGGGAACCAGCGACCAGGATGACCCCACGCCCCAGTCTCCCAGCATGCCTCATTCTCCTGTGGGGTCAGATGTCGACTCGGGCTGTTGGATTCGTGATTTTACTGTAACCGAGAGAGGAAGCATCACATGCAGCGAGGACTACTGCACACTCTCCAACACACACACTTACACCATCTAACATTACCGGTCAATACGATTTTTTTTCATTATTCAGCAAGGATGCCTTAAATTGATCAAAAGTGATGAAAATGTATAATGTTACAAAATAATTATATTTCAACTTTTTGAACTTTCTATTCATCAAAGAATTCTGAAAATCATGTAAGAATCCTGCTGAAAATTCAGCTTTATTCACAAGTATAAATTATATTTTAAAATATACTAAAATACAAAATTGTTATTTTAAATTGTAATAATATTTCACAATATTATTGTATATTTGATCAAATGAATGCAGCCTTGGTGAGCAGAAGAGTCTCAAAAACATTTAAAATACGTACCAACCCCAAACTTTTGAACGGTGTGTTAAAAATGCTAAATTTGAGCTTTGATCTTCACAGCAGTGATGGGAGTAATTAATTACTAAGTAATCTAATTAAATTTCCGTTGAAAAAAGTAAGGGATTACTCTTCATGTATGTCATTTAATTAATTACTTCTGATACAATCGCAGTAAATACAATAATTCTACATAAAACAATAGTGGATTTAACATAAATTTTAATCTTAAAATTTGTTTTTAATGTAAACATCTCCTTTGACACACTTTGGTCAGATCAAGAATAATTTACGTAATAATTGTACATTGTTTATTTGAAAGAAGCATAAGTGCAGTTTTGTGTCTTCCCTGTTCGACGGGTCTAGGTTTAAAATATAATTAGTAATAAGCAATCCAATATTTTTTAGAGAGTGATTAGTACAGTAATCCAGTTACACTGATGAAGATGTAAATAGTAGCTAGTAATATATATATTTTTTGAGTAACTTACCTAATACTGCATATTACATACTATATGTGCTTTTGCACAAAAGTATAAATGAAAATGTATTCAGTCGTGTATAATCTAATTGCTTCCAGTCATCAAATCCTGATATATTGCTGAGCAACGCAGTTTATTTGCCACATTTTACATGCAGTTAAGTAGCAAATAATCAGTCAAAATGACTGTTTTAAACTAGGCACAACACAAAAAAATCTAACTTGTTTGCAAACATTTGACAAAAGATTTTTTAAATACTTGCTAAATCTAAAATGTATATTTTTAATTCTATTTTTATATTTAAAGCTATTCTAAAATGCTGTAATTTTACTGCTATAGCCTTTTGTTTGTCTAAATAAATAAAAATGCAATGTGTACGAAACTTCTGTGATGTTTCAAGTCGGTCAACAACTCTACATTCAGCATCATGCAAAACAATATCTTTGGCTGTTATGTCTCACCATTTTCTGTTTTTAGTAGCCATGAGCATCCAAGTTTAAACACCCCTGCATTCTGCTCCATCTAGCTGTTTTTGAACACCAGAACGCATCTACAAAACGCACACACACACACACACACACAGTCTACAGACGCATTATGTAGAAAGAGCTTTATTAAACAAACAGACACAATCAGTGTGAACACAGGACACATGTTCCCATCAAACAAACGAGAAACCATGTACAGCATGTTTAAGAGAATTGGACTCTGGTTCTGCTGCTCACAAGAGCAATTACTCTGGACTTTATTCAACGAATCAGCATAGAAAGATCTAAGACCACGTGGCTGGTCAAGTACAAACAGGCCCAATGGAGAGGAAACTGGTCCTAGATCAGCATTCTGAGGGGAAATGTCACCATGAGGCACTCTCCCACATATACGACGCTATAAACCAACCAAAACCAGAGCAACACACACACACACACACACACACACACACACACACACTCGCTCGCATGTTTTCAAGAAGAAACAAAGCTTTACAAACATAATAAAATGACGAGTGCAAGTAAGCACACAAGACAGACGCCAAATGAATAAGGAGCTAAAATCCCAACAGTCCATTCTGATCCGAGACGCAACAAAACCTGTGGATACTGAATTGGTGACTGCGTTCTAAGGGAAAACGGAGAGCAAATGAAATTAAAAGGGAAAAAAGGGAGGAATAAGAGTGTAAATTTTGTGGTGCAGGGGAAGGGTTTGGGGTTGATGGCACAGACATCATATTTTAAGTCCTTTTAGTCCCGGTGAGAGGATAGCACGAGTATTCACATAATCCCTCTTTCCATTCGCCTCTGTCTCGCTTACGACGGGGAGAATTTTTTGGCCTGTGCACGAACTCTCTTCTCGTACTCCACTCTATTCTGACTGTGAACAAAAACACACAGAGGAATCAATACAAGAAACATCTCACACTCGCTCTGCCAGAACCTAGCGAGTCAAGTGAGCTTCATTATCATTCTGCTATATGTAGAGACTTACATAGGAACGAAATGACATTCCCCACAGGACCACAATGCTACTTATATATATATATATAAACATAGCCTATATAGAAAAGAGGTATACTAACAAAACTAACTCATTGATCAGTGCAATGCCAACCTAGGCAACATTAAGTCCTCATACGTCTGCTCTCAAAGTGAAGGCTGATCCAAACACTATGCAGCAAAATAAATATCCACTGCAATGGTGCTCAGTGCTAATACTGAATAAAGTTAAAAGAAAAAAGTTCTATTTAAATAAAACTATGGAAGCCCATTTCCACCACATAATAAAAAAAAAATGCAATTATGACATAATAATGAGATACTAAGTCATAATTATGATTAGCCTGGCTAACGTCAGACCTCTTTCTCATTGAGACGTGATCTGGGAACCACATGTTCACTTTCTCGTATTTGAGGCGTGGTTTACGAATGCCCAGAGCCGTTTATTAGACGCTACGAATGTCTATCTAATGCGCCTGTACGTAGCTCATAGCCAATCGCTTCAATTATACCAGATGACGTATGTAGAGCGACAGAAATCCGACGAGGAAGAAGACGAAATAACCTTGCGTTCTAAACTACTTAGAACACTATCTAAGGCTTCATCGAAAGGTAACTTCGCGTCTGATGCCATGTTGGATCCATAGATATAAACAAACTGCTTCGGTGTGTCGCATAGACGTCGCCATCGTCTTGCTGCTCCCTCCACGTTCTGTGATTGGTCCCCTCGCTGAGGCGAAAATCTAGTCCATGGAATCCAGGCTGCCTAGCAGCGTGCGCACAAGGCAGCATGGGGAAACCCAGGCTAGATTATGATATCAAATTGTCTCTCAGAATTTGGCTACGTTCACACTGCAGGGCTTAATGCTCAATTCTGATTTTTTGAAAAAATTCAATTTTTTTGCAAGGCCGTTCACATTTCCAATTAAATGCGACCTTTTGTGATCTCCTGTGTGAACGTGAAATGACCCAGAAGTGACCCGCATGCGCAGAAGAGTACTCAACGGTCAACGACGTCACTTGTTGTTTGCGGAAGTAGATAAACTTTAACTGTGATTCTCTCACACACACACACGAGCGCGCGCAGCGACCGTTACACAAGAGCCAGACAGCATCCGCTGACCTATCTAATATCAGATTATCAGATAGGTATCAGGCCGTGGGCTTTTTTTATTTATTTTTTTATTAACGGGCTCGTCGAGGTCGACCCGTTCGGCAGATTTACCTCAGCTCGACGAATATGCAGTCCGTTTTCAAACCGACGCCTACTTCAACGCAGAATTATGACGTTTTTCGCGTATCAATGACGTGCGGGTCGGATACATGCGACCTGGCCGTTCAGACTGAAGTCGCATTTCAAAAGATCGGATATGTATCGGATTTGGGACCACATACCCAAGTGGCCTGGGTCGCATTTGAAAAGATCGGATCTGTGTCGTTCAGACTGTCATGAAAAGATCAGATACAGGTCGCATAGGGGCAAAAAAATCGGAATTGGGTCGTTTCAGCCTGCAGTGTGAACGTAGCCTTTGACTCTCCTAATCGTGAGATTTAAAAAAAAAAAATTCTAAATTATGTTTTTAATGAAGGGAGTCCAAACCACGAGATAAAGTCATGTCATAATTATGGTTTACCAAACATGAAATTTTTTATATTCACTTATGCAGTGGAAATGATTGTGAAATAAAATTTTAAATGAAATAAAAGTAAATTATGTGAAAAAAGTATGTCCCAATTTTCAATTGAGATGAAATGTTGAAATTTTGACAAAAAGTTCATAAGAGATTTAAAAATGCATTTTTATGATATATTATTTTAAATCAAAATTGCGAATTGTCAATTCTGCCAATTGACAAAAAAAAATTAAAATCTACTTTTCATGTCATAATTAGCTATTATGTTTTAACAAGCATGATATTTTTCACATTCATTAAAGTGGTGGAAATGGTCCAGTTGTATACGGAAGCCTAATATTGGTATGTGCATAGACCACGAGCAGACGAGCAATGCAACCCTTCAGTGTGTACTGTACCTCTCTGCATGTGTGAAACATACCAGTATATAGTGTACGCCTCTGCCTGAGCTGGATCCTGTATGTTCGGTTCATTTAGGAGCTCCTGAATCCCTAACAGGATCTGAAGGAGGAATAAAAGAAAGAAGAGTTTTTAGAATAGAGAAAACAAAGCACTGGAATACCGTTGACCAGAGTGGACTGTAGTTATAGGTGACCTGTTTAATGGTGATGGCAGGTCTCCAGTCTTTATCCTCCTCCAGGATGGAAAGACACACTGTTCCTGACGGATACACATTCGGGTGGAAGAGCGGAGGCTCAAATTTACCTACAAACGAGAAGTAAGTGTTCGTGAGGTGTGGTTCAGGGAACATGGACTGAATATGCTTGTGTAAAACTCACACTTTGGGGGTGATGAGGGGTAGTCATCTTTAAACAGCATCCTTAACTTAAACAGCCCTCCTTCCCATGGAGTCTAGGGAGAGATGGAGAGAAATCTCACATGATGCTTCATAACTACAGCGGATTGATCGAACTAAAGCTTGAATGAACAGTCTTACCCCCTTCTTTCCCGGAATAGCACATTCCCAGTTCATGAGATTCATGGTGCCATCAGGGTTTTTCGTCGGCACAGCAACAAAGCCCTGGGAACATTTGATCGGGACAAAATCATTAAGTGAGCTCCAGAGGCATGGCCGTATCCGGCGAATAAGTCACCGGATCTCTGTATTTTTCCGAGGTGTATATAATCAATGTTGTGAAATAATTGGCTAATACAGTATTAACTCTACTTTAGTTCTGCAAGATTATCGCACAGCACAAGAGGCTTTCCTGTAGCTCAAACAGTAGAACGTTGGCGCTTGCAACGCCAAGGTCATGGGTTCGATTCCCAGGAAAAGCAAGAACTGACAAAATGTAAAATGTGTAAAATGTAAACAGTCATAAAGTGCGAGATAACATGCAAGTAGCTAAACTAAACATCCCATATTTGACAATTTTTAAACGCAAATTAAATGTTAAACGACATTTTAATGACATAAAATGACTAATTTTGCCATTTTAAAATGAAAATAGGCCTATTTACTTAACACAGCATTCCTGTAATGTAATAATTATAGTAACCGTCAATGTGAGAGGACGGGAAACATTAACAAAGCCGTTTTCATCATATTAGGTTTAAGATTAATATTGAATGTGTACATATTGTGAATGAATTTAGTAAACTAATTTACCTAGCGTTCATAGACTTCAGTAAACTAATTTGTGTAAGAAAATGATTAATAAAACATATAGGCTAAATATCAGTTGACCCTATGTTTACTTTCATCACTGACAGACGAAAATGAAAAGACTATCATGTAAAGCTCAGCTTTAGGAAGGGAAGAGACAGGGCAAGATCATTTTTGGCCTTCAAATGTCTTAAAAAGCACATATGTAGATCAGAGAAATCTAAACTTTCTCGAGGGTTTTGGAGCTCAGTGATTATAAACCCCCGTCTCCGGCCCTGACCAGAGGATACAAGCACATGTGTTACAGGGTTTATTTAGTGGTATATAAAACTAGCAATTACGTGTAGGATTATAAATGTGCACAGTTTAAAACTGATGGTTGTGTAGAGATTGTAAGTGCATTTGTTAAAAGAATATTAGTGTTACTCACGAATGGATGGTCTTTCCTCCATGCTTTGCGCTCTTGTGCAAGTCGACTCAGAGCAATGCCAGACATGACCACTGATCCTATGGAGAAACGCACATTAATCTGAGTACGCGTTTAAGAGCCCATCATCCATCAATTTATCTATTTTGTGGGAAGTCTATTTACATTGTGGAAAACTGGAATATATATAACAACAATAAAAACAAATCACCAAAACAAAAGGTTAGATGGCTAACATTTAAAGGGACAGTACCAGAAAAAAAAAAAATGTATAGGCTACTTAGAAATTGCCTATCAAATACACCTGCCTGTGACTGAGAGACACACATGAGAACCAATATAAAGATTTTTATCTTTTATTTTTTGCATGTGAAATTAATTTTTCTATGATTATGTCAAATAAATGTTATCCAATTCTAAAAGATACACCATATATGTTGGTGGATTACCAATGTATAAAACCCACTTAAACTAATTGGCTATAGTTTGCCATGAATCATTTTGCCAATATGGGTGCTTTGGGGTAAGATGTGCCAGTGGTTCAAATAATACGGATTTTAGACTCTATATATAGCAAATGTAATTATGTTTAATTACATTTTTTTTTTATTATTTATGTTTCCCAATGATTCAATTTAGCCCTTGACATGACAGTTTACCCCAACACTTTCTAATCAAATTTATATGGCCTATCATAAATCACGATTTCTTAAAATGTATGTACATTGATCTAAAATTTGACATCATAATCAAGATGTTACGTCACACTATGTAATCAATCACACATCATAATAAAAACTGATGTTATTAATCTCCTATTGCATCGATATAATAAAGGGTCAAACTCCAGCTTATGATGTCATGATATTAAGTTTACAATCATGATTATGGCGTCATAATTCAGGGTTTTAAGTGCTCATAATAGAAGTTCACTCAACACTATGATATAACAGGATTTTAACTCCACACTATTGACACCATAATCAAGGAAAGGTTTTAACTTCATATTATGACATGATAAAATGTCAATAAATATGGAGTCCAGCGCTGGAACGCGTTCATGAGCGCGCAGGACAAAGAAACTCGAGTTCCTTTGACGCGAGCGCGCGTTCACACAGCAACCGTACCAAACAAAACCGATGCGACCGTTTACTAGTTACCAAAACACAATAATGCCTCTCCCGTGCGGACAGAACCGTCTTACCTTGTGAATCCCAGTGTTATTCGTCTTCTGGGCCCGCTCACTCGAACCGTGTTTGACTCGGTACCAAAGCTGTGAAGTTTCCCTCCCGAAAACACATTCGGTTCTGAGTGAAGCAGTATAATCAGGACCAGCGGCACTACACGCAGATCGCCTGCAGGAAAATTCCGGATCAATTGAAATTACGCTAATGTTGTTCGTTTAAACGATCGAATTGTTGACATATTTTAGCTTACGCGTATGGGCGCCGTGTGTTTGTTTGGGAATATGATACGTTGTCTTTTCCCTCGAGGAAACATTTAGAGCAGGCATTCCTTTAGACGGCTACAATTTAAAGGGACAGTACCAGAATAAAAAAAAAAAATCTATCTATCTATCTATCTATCTATCTATCTATCTATCTATCTATCTATCTATCTATCTATCTATCTATCTATCTATCTATGATGCTTGTGTGAAATTGGAATAGTAAAACATTCACCGAAACAAAAACATCAGAGACAAAATCACAATTGGCCTAATTTTTTTTTGCTTTATTTGATAGACTTGCAAAAAAAAAAAAATATATATATATATATATATATGGTTTATAAATACTGACATCATGTGGCAAGAAAATTATTTTAGAAGAAAAATAAAGAAAATTTTGAAGAAAATTAGTTTTTCATTTTTTTAAATGGAGCGAATGACATAAAGTAGTTTTTCAGCTCACGTTTACAGAGGCGTAACAGTACAAGCATTTTGTGTTCTGCTGATATTAATGACTTTATATACGTCAGTGATGTGGAAAACCACACGAGTAGCCTGTTTATCATACAATGACTCTTGCTGTTCCCAATTCAGAGGCTGCATCCTTCGAAGGCCGATTGCGTCACCGCTGTGAGACGAAGGCTGTCCCAATACGAAGGCTCTTCCAAATGCGTAATTCGTTTGAGAATGAAGAATACAACAGATGGATTCTTCGCGGCCTTGCCTACCCCAGAATTCATTGCACGGCAGTGACTACAGGATTTTTTATTTCTGAGAGAGAGAGAGAGAGAGAGAGAGAGAGAGAGAGAGATTGTCGAATTACACTTTTGTATTATTGGGGTTCAATTTACTCAAATAATCTAATAATACAAATGTAAAAATTGAAAAAAGCAGTAGCCTTTGAATTGGGACCTTTTTACAGCCTATGATTGGGACACAGCCGCTTTCTCTTGTCATGGCAGTGCTGGTCACGTGTGTGCACAGATGGTGCAGCAGCGACTCCTGGATTAATCTCTCAGCATGAAAGGGGAATCTTAATATTCAAATGATGCTCTCTATCTATTTACGCATGAGGAAGCATTAGCATCTGAGCCGGAATTACACAATGTTTGAAATTATGCTGATGTTAATCAAATCATGACATGACCACGTCGTGACTCGTGACCCGTTTGACAGACATGAGTGAGATATAGGCTAGGCTACTATTAATATTTCGGTTTTTGATATTTTGAATTAGCTTTTGTTTTTTGCATTTTTCGTTTTAATTTTAGTTAAAATGCTAGTTTTAAAAATAAATCACGTGTTTATTTCCGTTTTAGTTTTTGTTATTTAAGTAGCCGGTTCAAGATACCATAAAAACATTATGATAGGCTGCTAAACCAGCTGAAGTATCACGAGACCATGCAGTATCGTGTTAATTCATTATTCAAATCTACAAAATGAACCAAATTTTCATAAATACGTAACGTTAGATGTAAATGAAAACAGACAAGATTTTCCTCAAATACTTTATTAATGAGAATAAATAACTGGCTATTGCTACCAATCAAAATATTTCAGTGTAAACAAATCCATCTTAGCACTGCCAAAGTAGCACAGAAACAGCATAAAGTGACATTTAGATATTTACACTGACAGTTTAATGGTACTCAATTGCATAAATATCCTAATGTTATGAGATAAAATAATGTTTTAAATAGGCAATAAAACTCGGAACATAGAAATGCGAACATGTTGGAAAATTAAAACGTTTAAATTGGAAACTAAAACCGCCAGTAGATGGCAGCAAGTCTTAATGATTGAGTCACTGAATCATTTATCCAACCGATTCCTTAAAAATGTCTGATTCATTCACGAACGAAGCAAGTGACTATTTTTACGAATGGCTCAGGGCCGATTTGTTCAAAAACACGGATTTATTTAGAAACAAAACTGTGTTGAAACCATTCTGCTTTGTTAAGAACCATTTTCATTGGTGAAATAGAACGAAAACATCAATATTGACAATGTTGTATCTAAAATTTCCTTTAAATTTCCTGAACTATTGTATAAAATCAATCACATTTGTAATTGTCGAAAATGAAAACAGCACTCTTGCTCGAGTCATATTGCTGAACTATCATGTTATAGCCTAAATATAAAAAACAAGGAGCATAGAGGAGCATTTTCTGCTCCCATATCTTGAAATGTTCAACTCTGACTAGAGGGCAATAAAACATATAATTCACAATATTACGTAAAAAAAAAAAAAAAAAAAAAAAAAAAAAGGCATTAATAATTGGCAGTATTTTTTAAGCTTTAGTATCGCGATATTACCGTAGTAACGGTATACCGTGCAACCCTATCAAGTTAAAAAATGAAAATGAGAAATAAAGTTTAGTGTTTAGTTTTTATATTTGATTTCATTTCAGGATATATATTATTTTTAACCATTCTAGTTTTAACACCACCGTCCCTATCTTTAACAATATGATAATAACGTGCTTTCTCCAAAGTAAGAAGCAGACAGACACATAACTATTTGTTAAAACTGCATTTATGTCTTAAAAGTGTGTGGATGTGTATTGCATTCAGCTACTTGGATTATAGTGTCGTGAGATTTTGCAGTACAGGTATAGATTTTACTAGTTACCAAAACACAAAAATGTGTTTAGCATTTTCAAAAATGACATACAAATGCATCTATTGTTACCTTACAGGATATATAATAGTGTTTGTCCATGTATCAAAAATGTGCAAGGTGTCATTTAAAGGCTTTCCCGATCCCGTCTTTCCTCTTGGTTGACAGACAGAAAAGCTCTTTCCCTTTAAGGCCCAGCCATAAGGTAATAAGATACACTAACACTTTTCTTAACAGCAAGGATGCATGTACGGATAGCTCTGAAATATTGCCTGGATTATAACAATAATAGCAGTAGTGCAAAAGCAATAATGTTCAAAAGGAGTAAAAAAAAAAAAACTAAAACATTCCAGATACAGTTCAAAAGTTTGGGGTCTTTTTAAAGAAAATAATACTTTTATTCAGCAAGGACGCATTGAATTGGTCAAAAGTGTCAGTAAAGACATTTGTAATGTTATAAAAGATTTATATTTCAAATAAATGCTTCATCAAAAAATCCTGATTAAAATGAATCACGGTATCAAATATGAAGAAGCACAACTTTTTCAACATTGATAATAATAATGAAAGTTTCTTGAGCAGCGAATCATCATATTAGAATGATTTCTGAAGGATCATGTGACACTGAAGACTGGAGTAATGATGCTGAAAAATCAGCTTTGATCATTTTAAAATATATTACAATAGAAAACAATTCTTTTAAATTGTAATAATATTTCACAATGGAACTGTTTTGACTGTATTTTTAAATTAATAAATTAAGGTTTGGTGAGTAGAAGAGACTTTTCAAAAATACAGACCCCAAACTTTTGAAATCTCACACTAGGAAATGTTACTCAGCACTAAAAGTCTTGTGCTCAACCGTGGCGCTACTGCAAAATTAGTACCGATTTTCAAAATCACTATATCACATGACAGTGGGGTCCAAAAGTCATTGATCATGTGACTCTTACTGAAGCTTTTGTAACATCTCATATCATTCAGGAGAACATGAGCATTAGGTTTTGTTTGTACATTTGTAACTAAAACTATTTGTTTTAAACTAGAAAATGCACAATTGAAACATCCTCACTATTGGACCCCACTGTACTATACAGAGTGATTGTGATTGTGACAGGTGGACAGTGATTCAGAGTGACGTCACCGTTTCCTTTCGATCCCTGAGATTGACAATGGTCCAGTTCTTCAGATCAGAATCAGTCTATGAATAATAAAGCATCCCAGTTTTTATTCCAGGCACCGTAAGTGGACGTGCTCTTCACGTGTTGCTTGCGTGCTTCGGTCTGTCGGTGCGCGTGAAGAGAACAAGCGCGTGGAATGTTCTGGAAAGAACTGATATGTCTCGGAACGCGGGATCTAGATGATCATATTCTAGAACCGCGCTCCTGTAGAATCTGAGGGAAAACAGCAGAGGATTTACATGATGCAACAAAAGATTACTAATCTGCACTGAGCTACTGTCAATAATACTCTGCAACACAACGGCTCTGTTTGGAATAACCAGAAGAATTACAGTGTACACTATAATAAACTGTTCAAAAGTTTGGGGTCGTACGATTTTTTCTTACATCTCTTCTGCTCATCAAGGCTGCATTTATTTGATCAAAAATGCAGTAAAATCAGTAATATTGTGAAATATTATTATCATTTAAAATATCGGTTTTCGATTGTGATATATTGTAAAATGTAATTTATTCCTGTGATCAAAGCTGAATTTTCAGCATCATTACTCCAGTCTTCAGTGTCACATGATCCTTCAGAAATCATTCTAATATGATAATTTGCTAGTCTAAAAACATTTCTGATTATTAATATTATTATTATAAAACTGTTGTTCTGCTTAATTTGTTGTGGAAACTGTGATGCATTCTTTTAGGATTCTTTGATGAATAGAAATAAGAATCTTTTGTAATATTATTTAAATGTCTTTACTGTCACTTTTGAACAATTTAACATGTCTTTGCTAAATAAAATTATTAAAAGTCTTGCTGACCCCAAACCTTTGAATGGTAGTGTGCATAGTATGAATTTTCTGTATAGAATAGAATAGAAATACAAAGACAAACTACAGGTACTATATTTCTGTAAGCATACCAAAAATAGGATCTGTTTTGACATTATTACTTTGGACTCTTTCTTTAAATATTACTCTTATAATCTATGGAGTATATACTATGTATAGTGTGCATAGTATTCCCATATTCAGAATGCATGGGATACCTGGATGATGTACTACATTTTAGGGCACACTGCTTGATTATATTGTATCCCACAATGCAGCATGATTGACATGATTTTCTGATTTCATTCTTTAAACGAACCAGACGCATTATGAGTTAGTTTTTAACTTTTATACACAAAATGATGAATTATAATTGAAAAATAATTGAGACAGAAATACTAAATATTTCGAAAATGATGCTATATGCAATTTATGCAACATACATGTTAAAATAAATGTAAAAAAAAAACAATAAAATAAATGTGTAAACATTTTTACACATAGATTTTAAAAAAAAAAAGCTAAATAACTATAAAATAAATACATTTTATTTCTAAAATAATGACAATTCTACAAACATGTGACCAACGTAAAAAGGCCATCATAACAGCAACATACTGTTTCACATACTATTTTTAGGCGGTATTCAGTGTATACTGTGTAAAATACAGCAGTAATGCTAGTAATCCAGTTGTTACACAGCCGAACACACATGCTTACCTTGGCTTTCTCACTGGGCTGGGAGCTGCTGCTATATGATTGGTTGTGCAGTTCCTTAGAAACAACACACAAGAACTCCGCCTGATCTTCACTACCGTAGTTATAGGAGGAGCCGATACTCACCACCTACATAAAACATGAACGAGAGACAGAAACGGAGAGGAACACGAAGAGATGAGCCACTGTTCTCATTGAGCGACTATAAATGATTAAAGAAACAGTACACCCAAAAATGCTAATTATGTCATGAGTCACTGAAAACGTAACTCGCCAATCAAATTTTTGAGACTTGCTTATATTCAAATGCAGGTTTGACATGAGTGACAATTTGGTGTCACTAACATCTTAAGACGGCATTTTAAATATTACGCACAATTGTGATTCAAGAGCTATTTTTTTGGGTTGTAATTTAATTGTGATTTCCAGTTATATCACATTTTTATGATGCTTTTTTTGGAGCTTGACAACATCCGTTCCCATTCACTTTCACTGTACAGTGTGAATGTTGCGCACAATATTTAGATATAAAGTGCAGGTTTGGAACAGCATGAGAAAATAATGACAGAATTGACATTTTTGGATGAATAATCAGTTTAAGGCAAGACACTACAGGCAAAAAAAACTTGTTTTTTCACGCACTGGTCAATTTTGAGAGTTGTTTCAGACTAGTGGAAAGAAAACATCCAAAATACACTTTTAAATGTTTATTTTAGTGCACTTTGTCTATTTGCATCTATAGATATCAATTATAATTCATCTTTTTTAAAAGCTGTTTTCTCAAAATGAGTCAGAGGGGTTTGTTTCATATGTCATTTGACTGATTTAATACAACATTTTAGTCCTAAAAACATGGTGAAAATTAATTTTGTTCAGTCTGTTGACAGTATTTCTTGATTTATGGAATGATAAAAAAAGATCCTCGGTAAAATGCAAAAATCAAGAATTCTGAACATAGCTTAATCCAATGTTCAGATCTCTGTTCTGGAAATGTATGCAAATAGAAAATTTGCATATTTATACATTATTTAAAAAACTTGTAATACAAAAAAATGCTTGAAGTTCTTAAAATAATCAATCAATTAGGGAAGTATGTTGATATCTATTTATTACATTTTTACCCTATTCACCAGGGGAGTCTTGCCTTAAAAGGTTTGTTCACCCAAAAATGTAACTATCCCATAATTTACTCACTGTCAAGCCATAGGTGTACATGACTTTCAGCCGAGCACAATCTGAGTTATATAAAAAATATCCTGGCTCTTCCAAGCTTTATAATGGGAGTGAATGGTCCCACAGATTTTGAAGCCCAAAAAAGCGCATCCATCCATCATAAAAGTAATCCATATAACTCCAGTGGGTTAATAACGGCCTTCTGAAGCGAAGTGATGCGTTTTTGTAAGAATATTATCCATATTTATAAATGTATAAACTATAATCACTGGCTTCCGGTAACGGCCGTACGCGAGTCCAGTTCCGGCAGAAGAGTGACCTCTGACCTTTCACCGGAAGCCAGTGATTATGTTTTATAAAGTTATAAATATGGATATTTTTCTTATAAAAACGCATCGCTTCTACAATTACTATTCGATCCCATTACAAAACTTGGAAGAGCCAGGATATTTTTTTTATATAACTTTTGTGTTTGGCTGAAAGAAGAAAGTCATGAACACCTGGGATGGCTTGAGGGTGAGTAAATTATGGGATAATTTTCATTTCTGGGTGAACTAACCCTTTAAATTAAAATATAACATGGTGCACTTAAATAGTCAACATGCTCGGGAATGCATCAGAATGCAGAGATTCACCGTTGTTAAAAGCATGCTAACACTTATAAGCATGCAGATTGAAAGCACGACATCCATGCGAGTCACATGCCGGACAACCACATTCACTGTGTCCATTGCAATGAAAACCAAAACTGCGAGGGCATGCAGTGGTTAGTGGGAGGACAGGGGATTGTTGGACACACCTCTCCACTGTGGGCGGGGTGAGTTTGGCTTGACTCCTCCCCCTTCACCTCCCGAGACACAATCAGGAAAAACTCTGACTTCTGGGCCCGCCCATAACCTACACTGACAAGCTGCAACAACCAATCAGAGCGTAAGGCAGGGCCTGCATCACACACCGCAGGTCAGCTGAACCGGCGGGAGCGATTCTGATTGTTGTGGAGCTGGAATGATCAGATGAACTGATGCTGGGTTTGATTTACCTGCTCAAACTTCCATCCGTCTGACATGGTTGAGACCATCTGCGTCAGTTCTTCCTCTTGACACTGCAGAACTCTGTAAACATGCTTGACTGGCGTCTGAAGACAGAGACAAGGGTGGTAAAACATCTGTCCTTCATTTACATGCTACATGTAAATAATGAAAATGTCATTTAAATGTAAATTTCATTTAAAGGGGACCCATTATGCAAAATTCACTTTAATATGGTGTTTGAACATAAATGTGTGTCGGCAGTGTGTGTACACAACCACCATATAATGGTAAAAATCCATGCATTCCTTTTTTTTAATCCCCATAAATCATAAGCCGTTTCTCAGAATAAGCTGTTTGCAGTTTCTATGCAAAGTGACGTCACACACAGTAAGCTTAGGCCCCGCCCACGACTGCTGATGGACTCTGCCTTATTAGCATAGACTCGCCCTCAGTGAGCTGGACACAGTCCGCCATGTTTATCTCCTTGCCAAGTAAGAAATTCTTATTAAAGCTACTAAAGTTATTCAGTCAAGAGCAGTGAGTGATTTTCTGTTTCTCTTTTGTTGTTTGATTCATGTTAACAGCATATATAGCAGTAGGCACTGTATATTACGCTGCTTTTTACTTAAATACACAGATCTAATGTACACATGCGATTTTACTACTTGCTGTTTACATTCACAGACATAACTGACTGTGTTTATGTGAACTCTGTGTGTTTTATAACAAATCCTTCTGTGTATTTGACAGTTTAAGCGCAATTAGATGTGAAAGAGAACGTAGTTTAATACCAACGGGACGCGCCGTCTGAAATCCAGCTTTCTGTTCTCGTGCTTCGGATGTGTGCGTTAAGAAAAACATATGTCAGAAGTTTAGACTGATATGGCTTTAACGGGGTGGTTGATTATCATTTCACTTTTTTTTTTTTTTACTTTAGTTAGTGTGAAATGTTTCTGTTTGATCATAAACAACATCTGCAAAGTTACAACGCTCAAAGTTCAAAGCAAAGGGAGATATTTTCTTTTAAAGGAATTGCTTTTTAAGGACTACAACAAACGGCTGGTAGAGACTACACGACATTCCTCCCGGGTTAGTGACATCACCAACCCTAAAATGTACATAAACCCCGCCCCCTGAACACGATTTATAGATTATCAAGACAGAATATGCTAATCAATGACTAGAAGAGAACTTCAAGTAAGCGACATAAATTCATCAACTATCCATTCAGAAATGTTGTCTACATGTTGTCACTTCTTAAGTCTCTCCATCTTTGTCTGAATCTGGTTTGAACATAAAAGGCTAAAAGTTTTTGATATTTTCAGTGCATATCTGTGTGAGGTAATTGAAGCTGCTAAGAACGAGCTGTTGTAGCTCCGCCCTCTGTGCCGGGAGCAGCAGCTCATTTGCATTTAAAGGAACTCACCCTTGAAAAGTGACAAATTTAACATGCAATATAAAAATATCTGTGGGGTATTTTGAGCTAAAACTTCACACACACACTCTGGGGACATCAAAGACTTATTTTACATCTTGTGAAAAGGGCATTATACCACCCCTTTAAAACGCATGCAGATAATAAAGTTTCATGATGATGAAGAACTGTAATGTCATGTGAGCGTGGCCGCGATAGAGATGATAATCAAACCCAAACAGATGTTTTAGTTTTTGGCAGAGTATCAGAGGGACGAGCTGTAAAGGCTCCGCCCTCTTCTGGATGGGGAGCAGCAGCTCATTTGCATTTAAAGACACATGCATACTCAAAAATACTAAACAACATGGTGTAATAAATGATCTGTGGGGCATTTTGAGCTGAAACTTCACAGACACATTCTGGGGACACCTGAGACTTATATTACATCTTGTAAAAAGCGGCATAATAGGTCCACTTTAAATGTATGCCTGAAGGCACATATAGATTTGCATACTGCCAGAATGAAATTTCATAACTTTATAATGAAACTTTACATAGCCTAATTTATAGTGAATGGTGTGTTTTCCTGCCCCCTTACGTGTATCGTCTTAGCATCTCTTTCACTGATATTTTCTTTGATGAGTTTAATTAATGATGTGATGTTGTAGAACTCCGCCTCTTCAAGAGCTCCTGAGATACACATGCAAACCCAATTAAAAGTTACAGAGCAACAATCATAGTCTCGATCATGTCAGTTTGACGGTGCATGTTTGTCGTACCTTCCTCTGTCAGGTTCTTGTTGAGGACCAGCTTTCCATGTCTCAGATAATTCAGTACGGGCCCGAAATACATGGGATCCCTGTCAATCAAATATGCCCCCGTCTCATCCTACAGTATAAATGAAAAGGACAGAGAAAGAAACCTCAGCAACCAAATTGCAACAACCTGCAAACACGCTAAATGCATAGCAATGCCCTGGAAACCATAACACCCTAGCAACCACATAGCAATGTGCTAAAACCCTCTGAAAACAGTAAAAAAAATTAAAATAGTACCACCTTAGTAACCACATGCTACATTATATATGTAATAATAATGATAACTTGAAATGTGAAAATCAAGTTATCATTGTTATTACAAAACAGCATGTTTTTACTTTACTTTGCGTGCAACCAGGGAACACCAAGAGAAGAGATCCATTAGAGGAGAGTGAGTTTAAACATTAATGAGTTGTGCGCGTGTGCGTGTGGGACTCGGCATCTGTTTTTAATGGCATGCAGGCCACATTCATAAAAAAATAAAAGTATGTGACACACACACTCGCACAATATTCTGTTCAAGCTTCAACCAGGACACTTCCAGATGCGAAATGGACCTGGTGTGTGAGGCTGAAATCAGCCTTTTATCAAATCTGGGGCACAAACAGCGTGGAGTGATTTCCCAGAGCCTTAGAGACTCCTGCTCTTTACAGGGTTAAAACCCCTAGAGAGCAGGATTATTCTGGATTAGGGTTATTTTGAGATTACCGTCTGAGATTTGAGAGATGAGAGGAGGTAAGACAGCAGGAGCAGCGAGAACCCAAAAGAATGTGACACACGCTGCTGTTCAAATGGCAAAAAACGTATTTTATTGGTTACAGTGAAATTATATCATTTAATTTAAGTGTGCCCTTCAACTACTCATTATATGATGCGATTTAAAGAGGAAGCGTGTAATGTTTGTTGCCACCAAATAAAATGGAAAAATAGTTTCAAACATGTTTCCCGAACACTTGAACGCAGCAAGTGCCCCGAACAAACATGTAGCTCCGCCCCCAAACTCACGCAATTGGTTGAGACGACAAACAGCAATGCTTTGACACTGTCTGTGCTGCTTATGCTTTTTCCAAAGAATCAAACTAGAAATGGTTTACTTATAATTATTTCTGCATATTATGAGATACTTACTAGGAGAAAACATTGTAACCTTACATTTTCAAAACCACTTAAGCGTTAATGATAAATTCAAATATTAGGCAGTAATATTTAATAATAATGTAGACTGAACACAATTATTTCATCCTCATAACATCTTTATTTTTTCTCCATGTCACAATAATACTATTTCAGTTTTCAAATGTTATTTTTTTTATATATATATATTTTTGATACGGTTTATCAGTTTTCCAATTTCATAAATGTATAAATATAAATAAAAGTGGTTGGATAAAATGCAAAAAGTTCTTTTTTAGTTCTTAAAAACAGCAGTCTGATCGATTCAATCATATTAAATAATAATAGGCTACAAATTTTTACTTAGAAATAAAACCTGTAATGCACCTTTTTTATATTTAGGTTATCGGACAAAATATTTTTGAAAACAGATTCTAATATTTTTTACAATATTAGCCTACACTTAAAAACCTCCTGCTTGCATCCAACACTGATCATTGCCTGATCTGACCTATAACCTTCGACCCTGATCTCGGACACAGCTCAGGTGTCATAAGCGGGATTGTGTCCAGATTACAGAGCAAAACTGGGGCAGATGTGCTGATGATGTCATCGGCATGGCCACCCCAGGACGCCACAATCTGCCTGCACGTCTTCCCATGAACACTCGTGGAGAAGAACAGTAGAGAGCTTGTTCTGGGACTGGGAGAGGAGGGGTGGGGCGGACGGTAAAAGTGTGTTTGTTCGAGTCCATCCGACAGGAAAACAACTCTAGACAAAAACAGCCATCTGGACAACCACCCCCCCAAATTACCATAGAAACAATACAAATAACTCCATACAACAATATAAGTGATTATGAACTGAAGAGAAGTGAAATAACAGCTAGAGATAGCTTCACACTGATGACCCATTTTAAAGCATCTCCTCCAAAACAAGGAGAAATAGATCTTTTGTCTTGTGAATAATTTAAAAACTGAACAAAAACAGGTTTATGCATGCTTAATGCCGAATTATAAGTGTTTTTTAAACATAAATAGGCTACATTCATTTCTGTACAGCTGTCAGTTTTGGTTTCGTTTACATTACAGCTTTTTAAAACATTGTTTAGATGTTTGTATCTGTAGATGCACTTTAACATAATGTTACCATAATACAATATCTTATTTAATAACGGTCCTGTGTGTGAATAACTATCATTTTTATAATTCAGCTATAAAAAATATCAAATTACAAGTCAAAATACATTGTCAGTATAACGGTATTATGTGATAAAGAGGCTTTGTTTGAGTATCATTTTACAGACTTCTGCACTCTCTAACCTACTTTTCCCACCCATTCTTTATAAATAACTTATACATGGACTAAATAAATAAATGGTCTGTCTTAGATGCCAAGTTATTCATCTCAGTTGAACTGGCTAAATGATCTCTAAATGAAACAAATCAAACTGTATTAGGCTACCTTATCCGAGTCGAGGTCTGGCTCTGCTTGGCACAGTCGGAACAGGAATGATTTGGGGTCCCGGCAGAGAGTCTGTCTGGTGGACAGAAAATACGTGCCGCCGACGTTCAAACGGACCCACTTGGAGGATCTGTGGTTGAAGGTCTGAGCCGGTCGACAGTCGTGGCCGCTGATCTCGCCGTGACTCTCGGCCATCCTGAGCTCGGTGTTCCGCTGAAGTGCGTAACGGTGACCGCGCGCCTCTCCAATATAACCAAGTTAACCCAACGGACGCGCGAAGAGCGCACGCACTGACGGCGCGAGAAACACCCCTCAGTTTTGTTTCTAAGCGCGAGACAGAGAAAAGACATGGGCTGTGTTCTTTATTCCGATATCTAAATCCACTGTATACTCAGTGACAGTGTATCGCGACTGAATTTCTAGTGATTCAAAAATGAATCATTCGTTTGAACCGATACTTTTTAGTGATTCGATCGAACCGCTAAGCAACGCGTTTGGGGGATCACTCATCTGTAAAGAGACTTGACCAGTAAAATTGCTTGACGACGGGGAAAATATTAATAATTATAGTACTGGGAATAATTAATGTGATCATCAACATTATTAAAATATTAAATAATGTTGTTTTGTAAAATTGCTTGACGGGGACAATATTAATAATTATAGTACTGGGAATAATTAATGTGATCATCAACATTATTAAATGTTGTTTTTTAATATTACCATTATTAATAGTGTTAGAAATGTTACAACAATTAATATTTAAAACCAATTTAGAATTGGCAATTAGCTATTTGAGTCCTAATAGTAAAACAATTAATTAAATTAGAACTAAAAAAAGCGATTTTAGAACAAAATGAACTCGATATGAAGCGAGGATAATTATTTGCTTGGTTGTGAATGAGATGAAATGAATCGTCCGAAGTCTCAGAAGCGGATTTCTCAACACTATTCGAAAAGAATATCCGGATGTGAACCGAGTTTAAATTAGATCGTGTCTGTGTTTTAATGCCAGTCATACTTTAGTTTAGGGCCCAATAAATGGCGCCTGCAATACTTGTAGTAAAAGTCTTTATAGGTCATCACATGATGCATGCGATTCCAAAAAATGCCCACTAGGTTGAGAGACTAAAAGCCCTTTTATTTTAGACTGAAGGGCTGCATGCATGAGTTCACTATCACTACAGAGGGCGGATGATTCAGATTGCCATACTGGTTTCATGAAGTTAGTTTGTAATTAGTGGGTCTGATTGATTAGCTACTTTTGAATCTGACTAGGCGATGAAAATACTAGCCTACTAAATAATCTGAAGAGTAGCTCTAACAAAGCCTGTCAAAAACATGTCCTGATCCTATTCCACCCTAAAAAGTAAAAAATAAATTAATAAATATAATAATACATTTCATAAAAATTTAGGATAATTACAAATTCTTAATCCTAAAAGTGTTTCATTTATTTACTTTATGCAAGAAACTACATATATATATTTATAGCCTTTGACTGTCAAGGGAACAACTTTAAAACAAAATAAAATACCATTCAAACACAGAGAAAAACCAAAGAGACTGCGTTTGTTTGGCCTAAAACCCTACATGCTTTATTTCAGTTCTAGGTTTTGCCGAGCGCAAAAGGTCGACAAGAAGAATACACACATTGCCTACACGCACAAGGACCCCCCACGCACGCACACACACACAAACAAACCATATCTCTCACACACAGACACACATGCGCGCACACACAGACAAGTGGGGCCGTGCGCATACAGGCATTAAATTATCAGAAATGAGCCAATCACTGCGCAAATAGAAAATGTATATGATATAGTAAGAAAACAAAAGCAGTAAAATATCATAGTTTACAATAATTCTTCACATTCAAAGGCTATACATATTCAATACATACACAGCAAGGCCCTGGAACATGACTTCAATCCAAATATGCTTTCATATATTAGAATTTAAATAACACAGAGAAGCCAGGCCAGAACGGAGCGGCCCAATAACCTTATACAAGAATAAAAATACAAAACCTGGATCCTAGAGTCACCTCTTTACTCACCTCCCATTTGCAATTTTACATCAACTGTACATCACAGTCATCTGTTACCGATCAGGAAGACGCACGCGCACACACACTCAGTCTGTCGGTCTCACTCACTCCACGGACTTCCTGTTTAAAAACGGCCAAATGAGAGGAGCCAAACACACGCACACGACCAGATTGTCCCTCCGTCGCAAGCCTCCAATCAGCAAAGCATACCGTCACAATGCAAGCGCTTTAAAGGAAAACAGCTAAACTCAGTCGTGCTTTCAGCATAGGGCCAGGGGGGCGACAAATTACCCTCTCAAACCACATTACCCATGTGGCTTTTGTGGCGGTGTGGTGCCGTCTCCTGGTGCGATTTGAAGCTTTATTCGTAATGTGAACATGCTGAGAGATTCGACACCACATCCTCCAATCGGAATCAGCAAGACCAGCTACTGTAGCCAATAAGGGTAAAAGGACCCGCCTTAATTCTAAACGCAGACTAAAAGCGACACACACTACAAAAGCGTTTAGGCGTTTCAATGTAAGGAGATGAGTGTGTGTTCGCGTCGAGCGAGAAAAGAAGGGAGCGTGTGCACTTGTTCCGCAACAGGCCGGTGGAGATTGCACGATTCGAAAGGGTTCGTTACCTGCATTGCTTTAAACCGATGGAAAGACTTTGTTTAAACGTGTGATAAAGGTTTTTCTATGGCTTGCCTGCCGACATGACATGCTGACTACGGCCTTGCTGCTTTTGGTTGTGAAGACTCCACCCTCGGCGTGTGAAACAATTGAATCTGAACAGAGAAAGTGCCTGGGAGCGACGGGACTGATATATGAGGAGACAAAGACAATATATAGCTGGAGAGGCGTCTCTACAGGGGCGTGTCCCCGTCCTGTGATTGGTTGGAGAGCTGTGGGGGCGTGGCCAAAGGGGAGGAGCACTGTAGTCCTATAGGCTGGGGCTCTGGTGTTTGTGGTAGATCTTCCTCCAAACTTCCTGGATCTTCTTGCACCATTTATCAGCGTTGCCGCTTGGGTCCATTAGATAGTACGTCCGGTTTGGCTACGGGAACAAAGCAGCGTCATTAAACATCCGATTTAAACCATGGAGATGTGGCATTATAAGATAATAGACTGCTGTTACCGTGTGGACAAAGAAGGTTTTAAAGTTCTTTGCTTCTGGCCGTAGTTCAGGTGACCATGGAATCTCCCCTTTCAGAACTTTATTGACCGGATCCACGTAGTACAAGTGAGGACCCTCAGTCAGTAGCAACTGCCTCCTCCGTGCAAACAGACCCTACACATGTACACAAAAGGGAAAGACACAATGAAACACAAAAAACATCAACTCTTTTAATAAAGTAAGATTATAAAACATATGGTTCCTGTCCTGGAACTTCCAACAATGTTTGATTCACTAAAAAGAACTAAATCATGCGAGTCAGTCGTTCAGTAATTGGTCTGACTACACTGGTTGTTCTTAATGGATTTGATTCACTAAAATGAACAAAATCAGAATCGGATTTGATTTACTAAAAAGAACTGAATAATATGCGTCATTCATTCAGGAATTGGATGGAATACTCTGGTCATGCTGTATAGTTTTGATTGACCAAAAATAATCAAATCATAAGAATCATTTGTTAGTGAACTGGATGGACTGCACTGTTCACACAGTTTTGATTCACTAAAAAGAACTGAATCATTAAGAGTCATTCGATCAGCAATTGGTCAGACTACACTGATCATGCTGTATGGTTTTAATTCACTAAAAACAATAGGTGTGTTCGACTTAAATCTGCTCTGCGCAGACCGATCGATGCATGACATCAAATTACTGTGAGAGTGATTAGAAAGCATACGGAGCCGTCTGCTCTCTAACGGTACTTTGATGTCGTTCGTACACACCTAAACATTTCAAGAGTCATTTGTTCAGGAATTGGATGGAAAACAATTCTATCTGACTGAATACTCTTACAGATGAACAGATTATCAACAGTTACTCACTTTGCGTTTGTCCACTGGGCCCATTTTTAAGATGAGGTTATTCTCCACAAACTGGTGCCTGGTTAAAAATAAAAACGAGACAAAAGTTACAGAACGCATGCACACATAGAAAGCCACGTAAAAAGACAGTGTGTATTTGTGTACCATGGGTTTGCAGCACTCTGCTTGTCCAGTAAGATGCGTTTCTCCTCGTCGCTGTATTGTAGGTCGAGCTCCATGCTATTACTGTCCAGCTCATGAATATGTATAAACTGATCCACACTAGGAGAGGGGTTATACGTAGGAGCACTTGTCTCTACTGTAAAGGGAACTAAAGGGGCAGGGCCAGGCTGTGCCACCTGCATACAACTGAACTGGCTCAGGAGATCATCATACTGGAAATAAAAGAGAAAAAGAGATTAAGAATTATCTCAATTTGACATTTTCTGAAGAAAATCAGACCCCTCCACAAGTTGTTTGTGTTGTCTCACATTTCCATAGCAGTCCTCATCATCCTCAGACATGGCGGGAAGATAAGCCGTTAGTTTGGGTGGAGTCCGCAAATGTACATCATGCCAGCTGACTGTTTCAAAAAAAGGGTGGGACCTCAGCGGTCCGTAGCCGCCCATCTCATCACAGCCAATCCGCTTGCACGGATCCAGTGACTGTGAAAGTAAAACACCAATGAGCACACAGCAGATCCTCACCCACACTATGAATAGAAGAACAAACATTTATGATTAAATAAGGCTGACCAGAAGCTGTTCCACTAGGTCCTTAGCTTTGGGGAAAAATTTCTCAGGAAACTCGTACTCGAGTTTTATAATCTTCTGGAATATTAGATACTCATTCCTGTGATGGATTAAAAGAAAACAATGTTTAGTAATTGGAGGTTTAAGCTTCTTCAAATGGACAGGGTTGATGTTAGGGATAGATATCATGAGGTTAAAAAGCGTTCTGCGCTGACAATATGCATGGGAAAAACCCAATGCTTTAAACGTTGGACTTTTTTGACAGTAGTATAATATCTCACAATATTTCTCGTGTCACGAGTACCACGTTTAAAAAAATAAAAATTGTATATTAAAGGGCATTGACTTCTAGAGTATTTGGAAATCAATGGCTACCGTTAACTGTCTGGTTATCAACATTCTTCAAAATATCTTCTTTTGTGTTCAACAGAGGAAAGGAAATCATACAGGTTTGGAACAACTTGAGGGTGAGTAAATGATTAAAAAAGCGATATATTTTTGGGTGAACTGTCCCGTTAAGCAGCGAAAAAGTTACTGTTCTCCAAGCGGCTTTCTGTACGGACAAGCAAAGTGAACTTTGAGCTTTAGGATCACGCCTAAATGGTAAAATACACACAGCGATATATCAAAATGCCTGGCTTGGTGAGTATTTGCTTAACACCGTTGGTTATGTCTTAAGTGAACATGAACAGTTGAGGAGGAAAAGTCACGTGTAACAGTATATTGGATCCGTGCAATCGGTCTTAAAGTGCCAGCCGCCTAATATTCCTGCTGCTGTCTGTCATTAATGTTAATCAAACAACAAAAGACAAAGAACTTTAGTAGGTTTAGTCGGATAAATCTATAATTTATACAGTGAATGCAATGCAGTGGTTTTACAATGAATACAATGTTGATTGCCAATATATCAAGAGTTGTCAATTCATGATAGTTTCTCATCATCTTAATTTTTTTAAGAAACACATGGTTGTTATGAATAGCTAAATAATCCCAGTGGGTCTATTTGAAGCCGCCTATTTATCATGTAGTAGTATTTACTTTGGTGATTCGTTTTGGCCAGTACTGCTTCCAGTGATCGGTAATTGGCCCCAAAACCCCTGATCGGAGCACCCTTATCCACTTTAAATCAATATGTAGTTTTGCACATCGCTAGTACTCCGAAAAAAACTCACCCAGCTCTGAATGGCGGCAAACCAGCAACAAGCTGGTAGATTATGCAGCCTAATGCCCAGAGATCCGAACTGCCACAAGAAAAAAATATGTTTAAGATAAACACACAAGAAAGCCAAATAACAGTCATAAAATAAACCTTTAGTCAAAACACCAAATAAACCCTTGTTCTTGGTCTTGTTTAGTTATTGCACATAATGTCTCCGGGATTCAGAAGAGGAGGAACCACTAAGTAAATGCTGAATTAGGCCCATTTCACTACGACGAAAGCATTACAACTGCATGAAATATAACCATGAAATATTCATCAGTCGTGTTTACCTCTTGCAGGCAGATTTCTCAGTCAGTAATTCTGGAGAGACGTACTGAGCCGTACCAACAAATGAGTTTGCTCTTGCTGCGGGGAGAAATGTCAGAATGACAATGTCACTTAATAAAAGCACTTTTAAAAGAGGATACTTGTGCATGAACGGTTTACACTGTCAGAGGATGATTGTTATGTGGAGTATATATATTACCCTGTTTGCTGTCAGAGGACAGTTGTTTGGCCGTGCCAAAGTCTGTTATTTGAATGTGCATCTCTTCACTGAGCAAAATATTCTCTGGCTTTAGATCTCTGTAACAAAACCACAGTAACAGAAATACTCAATGTCAGGATATACATATATATATACACACACATACATATATATACACACACATATACACACATACATATATATACACACACATACATATACATATATATACACACACATATACACACATACATATATATACACACACATACATATATATGTATATATATGCATATGTGTGTATATATGCATATAGACATACATTTACATATACACACATTTAAAAAAAAACACATCAGAAAAGGACAAATAAAATATTGACAGACACCTTAAAGACAAACCTACTAACCTGTGGATGATGCCCTTCTGATGCAAGTACTCAAGAGCACAAACTATCTCAGCGGAGTAGAACCGTGTACAGGTCTCGTCAAACGAGCCGATTTTTCGAATGTATTTCAGCAGTTCGCCATTTTTAGCATAGCTCAATCCAAAATCTGCCAGTACATTCAGGAAAGCATTCGATTTAAACTCAGTGTCAACATTAAGATATTGAGATATATCTTACAAAGATATATCTTGACGAAATGTATCGTTGATGTAAACGATATGATTTGCGATATAGAGTTAGTTTTAGACTCAGCTTACAGTATTTATAAAGTATAATCCACCCAAAAAGTAAATTCTGTCCTCATGTCGTTTCAAACCTACAAGATTTTCATTCAACTTCCAAACACAAATGAAGGTATTTTTATGATTTCTGTCCCTCTATTTAAAGTCCATTCCTCTAAAACTTAAAAGATCCACAAAAAAAGTCAAAGGCACCGTAAAAATAATCGATCAAGTGGTCTAATCCAAATCCGAGACGTCTGAGGAAACACGATGGCTTCATATGATGATGAACAGATTTACAACAACGTATACTGTAGTAAACACAGACGTTCAAATGCTTGCGTGACGCGCGAAAACAACATGAGAGGGAGAAAATGCAGAGTAAATTTTTGGATGAACTAACCATTTACAGTTTGGGAATAATAATTTTGACATGCATTCTTGCGATTAGAACTGTGATTGACTGCATTGATCATCTGAAGCGCATACACGCTGGAACGGCACTCCTCAAATGCAGTGTTAATTTCGACAGCAAATTTTGATTTAGTTTTAGTCATAGTCTTTTGACTAAAATGCCATTTAGTTTTAGTCATATTTTAGTCATCTGAATTGTTTTAGTTTTAGTCGACGAAATAAAATAAGATTTTAGTTGACTAAATCTACAGTAGATTTAGTCGACTAAAATATAATGGGTTTCAATTTAAATGCATTTATTTAGAATTTCTCTAAAATGTCCAAACCCATATACTCCCGGAGAAAACATATATTAACCTGCTAATATGAATGATTTTAAAGTTTGAACGCGCAATACAGATACAGATTTAACTACTGTAACTTAAAAAAATATCTTAAAATTAAATAAAACCACTTTTCCTAAAGTAGAAGACAGTCTTTTTTTCAATGAATGATATATGAATTCTTTATAACTACTTGCATACATCATTCTCTATTCTTTCAAGCAGACATTTGTTGCTTGATCAATATTAAGGACACAGACCGCATTAGGTTTATTACCCACTGTCACTTTAAGACATCGGATCATGTCCAATGACATGCGGATCCAATGCACTGATGTACATAGATGCACTCACAACTGTTTAAGACATAACCAACATAGTTTACGTGAATACTCTCCAAAACTGACATTTAGACATAATATTTGTGTGTATTTTTTCCATTCAGACACAAAAGAGAGCTCAATTCTGTACTCGTGCGCTGTATAGGCGAGGTGTCTATGTGAATGGCTGCACGCTTCGGGTCGGGTGTGTGCGCACAGAAAACCGTACCGAATAGAGCTCTTTTTTTGCGTCGTCACTCTTATTCAGATCTTTATGTCTGCTCTACTCATTCTCCCAGACGTTTACATGTTTTAACGTTTTATGAGACATGCAGTGCATGCCAACCCGTGTGCCGCTGGCGGGTAGATCACGTCACAGTACAATTGTGCGCATCTACCACAAATGCAGGACATCAGACTGGATCGCTATCGCTTCCCAAATCGTCACTATCTAACATTTTCGTCTAGTTTTTATTCGTTGACGAAAATGTCAATAGATTTTCGTCATAGTTTTTGTCATTCAAAACTAGTTCTTATTTAGTTATCGTCTCGTTTTCGTCTGTGAAAAAATGTCGTTGACGAAAATAATGACGAAAATTATTCGTCAACGAAATTAACACTGTAAGCACAAACATCATTTAAATCACCACATCACATTTAGTTTTAGTAGTAGGATTATTCAAAGTGTTTTAGATGGTTTATTCTTATATATATTGCTCTAATAGCGGGAGAGTCTGCGAGCGCAGCTTGTCTGTGTAAGAGATCCAACGAACGCCTGCATTGAAAGAACGAGTACAGCGTGAGGAAAACAATGAGTTTCAGTGACATTACTACATTAAACCACTGTGTATAATGTTGAATATAATGTATAATAATGCAATGGGGGAATATTTGTGGGTCTTGATATTGATTTTTAATAATAATAAAACAACGATAGTATGGGTTTAGTATCGTGATTGTTTCGAATCAGTAACCAATTTTATGACCATCCTGCAGTGCCTATATCGGTCGACCACTAGCATGTGTGTGAAGGATACAGAGCTTCTCTTCATCCTGAAAGGTGAAGAAGAGCTTGACGAAGAATGGATGATCCAGGTGTGACATGATGTCTCTTTCTCTCTTAACATATTGCGCTTTGTTCTCCTTCATTATGTGGCGCTTTTCCAGGATCTTAACTGTTGAAACACGTGCACAAACACTTTTAGTACATGCTCCCATCCAGTGTTTTAATGTCAAATGTAATACTGATATATCGAATGCATATAAACCACAAGTCTGATGACGTAACGACTTACTTGCATATTCCTTCCCCGTCGAGTGTTCCTTTGCTAAGACAACCTGAGAGTAGTACAGAGGGCAAAGGTTAGTACATTAAATGCATAATACTATCTGAGGTACATCAGACGAATTAAAAGTGTGTCATACGGTAGAGAAGGAGCCTTCTCCCAATATTTTTCCGAATCGGAAATCCTCGGGTCTCTTCTTGCGAGGCTGGGTCGGCTGGGGGGGTAGTGCCTGTCCCTCCATGCTGCTGCCGTGGAGACGGGGCGTGTCCTGCTGGCCTCTTACCATGGGTGGACAGGAGATGAGAACAGAGGAGTGGAGGGATGCAACATCATACTGACGAGAAAAAGAAAGAGGAAGTCAGTGTATTACTCACGTTCCTGAACTACTGCCTCTGATGTAATTATTGCACGGCTTGTGATGAAAGATGGTACACCATTTTCTTGCTTTTTTATTTTATTTTTATCATTTCAATTATTATTTGTATTAATGATTTAAATATTTTAGAGAAAAATATTTATACCTAGTTTATACAATATGCAAATCATACATTATGTAAATTCATTTCAAGTTCAATGGCATCACTCATAGTTGACAGCAAGATGAGAGCACATATTCTATGTATTAATATTAAAGTTATTGACAATTAACCATTATTTGCTCACCTGGAACACAAACGATTACATTACAAGTTTTTGATAAATGAAAACGTGCACAGAGTCACTCAGACTGTAAGTCAGTTTCTGAGCATCTAAACAGTTCTCACACATAATTACTTTAAAACTACTTACATTTGTGGCTCTGCCACACTTTTTAAATTACACTGAATATTCATAATTATACTGGATATCTTTGTTAAACTATTAAAAAGGGAACTAATATGCACTACAAATCAATGTGCACTGTCTTTCTCTCACACTGCTTGATGGGTGCTTTCAAAACACTGCTTCGAAACCTTTTTACGACCCTTTTATTTTAAATCAGTGGTTTGAAGCGCGTGTTTTCAGTAATCGAGGCTTCGCTATGTCATAACTGCTTCGAAGGCTGTGTCCGAAATCGCCTTGTAGGGAATAGTGAATGAGTATAATACGATCTCTGTGAGCCCATGCATCATGCAGATTCACTGAGATCAACCCCCAGCGCCTATGGTTTTTACCTGATCAGCTTAACAAATTTGTAGACGTTTTAATGAGGCATTTGTATAATTAAAATGAATAATAGTAGTAAATAGTATCTTAATGGCCTGTTTAGCTGCGCTATCCATAGAACAAACAAAACAAGATTACATGATCAGTTAATTGCATTTGATAGATTATACTTTCAATAAAACATTTGCAAAAGCTATTTTTATGCATGTTTGGCCTGAGTTTTGGTTGCAGTTACACTGTTCTGACCAGCAGGGGTCGCCAGCGTGTGGCGTTTCGAACGCTTCAAACCGTGAATCATTTCGCGAGATCAATTGATTCGAAGCTTTGAAAAGCTTCGTTTCTCCCATCACTACCTGTAACTGCAGCTCACAGTATTCATAATCAGCATTCCTACAATAATGAACTTCAAAACACCACTATAAAACATGAGTCACACGTCAACAAGAACTTTGGTCAAATCTCCGGCAATAATCCTGTTAACTACCCTTTGCAACCCACGCACCACAATATTAATTCATACTACTTCATACACTTAACGAGGCTTAAGAAACAACAATAATAACAGCAACAGAAATAACAGAGGCAAGTTACATTGCAGGATTTACATCTTGATAAATCTAAACCAACATACCCAGTTTAATATGCTGTGTCTGAAAATGGCCCACCAATGAGCCTGATAATTCACCAATCATATTCATAAGAGTTTTGTCTTAGTCTAGTGATCTATATAACGTTATACGTAATAATAATAGGCTGTCAAAAGAACACGAGAAGGTGAAACCTTAAAAATCTCTAAGCCACTTTTATAGGCCGCAACCCTGAATCTGTTCATTTCAGTGGAAATAACATGCTTAACTAAGTCAGTGATAACATGTACGTGTTAATAATCCGTTATAGACATGTAGTACAGCTAATTATCCCTTAATTACGGTTTAAAATGATAAACTGAGAGCAAAGAGAGAAACAAATGAGGCAAAACAACCTGAGGCGACTTATGCTAGAAGCGCTACCGACACAAAAACGGTGTTGTAGTTTATCAGAGACTTAAGAACAAGCCCTGGATGTTCTCAATTAATTCTTAGAAATAAACATGATTCGTGTAAATCGAGAGCAGATTTAAGACAGCCAGAACTAAAACCCTATGCCGTGAGTTAGCGGTCAGGCTAACGGCTAAGAAAACAAGCAACTTCATTTGTTGATAGAATTAGCTCGCAGCGCTAACACATAACAATATGAGCATTTATCTACAATGCTCTTTTAAAAATATCAACATCAAGCCTAATAATTCATTCAGAAATCCCTGTATAAATTACGATAAGAAACAAAAGTTGACACTTCCTGGTTAATAGACCTGCGCTTGTTTAGGGGACTAGCGGGCTAATGAAGCTAAATGCTAAGCAAAAGAGTCGGGTCGCAAGCGTCCCGCGCCACCCCCCAAAAAAACGCCGTTACAAGCAGCGCGCGCAACGCGGCGCGAGACGGCTTCGAGCACGCGTTCCCAAGACGCTAGCGGTACTCACAATCTGACTCGTGGCTCTTGCCATGGAAGTTTTCCGCGGGTAATTTATTTGGGATTAAATAATTGTGAAGACTGGAGTCATGGCCGCCCTCTCTGCGCCTTCGCTTCACGGCTGTGACGTCACGCCACAACAACATTACTGCAGTCGAGAGGAATAAAAAAAAGAAAAAAAATACCGCGCGCCCCCAAACGGCGAATCCCCAAAATTCCATGTACATCCATCTTTTCCCAACACCCCATGACGCTTTGCGCGAATTATGGGTGTAACTTAACTTCCGTTAAACAGTCAGCGTAAGGTTCGTTTTCAAAAACTGGGTACAATGACATTCACATTCATTATTCTATTCACAATTCAGCCGTCGGATATTTAAAAGTGTAAAAAAAGCATTAACAAATAACTACAACAGACCATAAATATCCCGCGATTATTTCCGCAGCAATATTATTGACTTGTTAAATATCACTGTAGCAATGTATTTATTATGTATCATACGTTGCCTTACTGAAAAAAATTTATTAACTGCAACATTGAGTGATTGACTCTTTTCATATTCCCGGGTTTCTCAGAAGCGGAAGTCGTCATAGATGGGTAAACTTCTAAAGTGGTGAATGACTGAGAGACATGAAATAAATGTTTAATGTTTCCATTTGCTCACATAGAAAAAATTAAAACTCCACAATAGTGTTTTCCACAACTTTTAAAAGAGGACAAAAATAGAGAGAGATTGATAACGGCAGTCAGAAGAGAGAAAGATGTCAACTTTACCATCACACACCCTTTTTTTTTTTTGGTAATTGGATGCAATGGTAATATATACATACATTTCTTTAAAAATGTAAATATAAAAAACTGCTGAATTTACAACGCTAAAAGGTCAGACAATAAATATTGTATTTATCTGCTTTAGAAAGGGGTTGGAAGTGAACCTAATAGGGGTTGGAAGTGAAAAGAGGAGACAATTACACTACATTTGAAAGAATCTATGTGAAAACAAACCTGGAAAGAAACGTGAGGATTTGGGGAGAAAAAATCTTGATATACCATGTCACATTAAAATACCAAGCGTTACCTTATTGTCTGAAAGTCTGAAAATAGAACATGAAGGAAATTGTACAGCTCATTCAGTCAAACTGAGGGATAAGGATTATTTGTAGAGCAAATTTATGATTTGAATTTTTGAGTGGAACTTCGCCAAACCGGAAGTGCCACCCATAATCTACTTGAACAGTAGGCTCGTTAGGCAAACGGTGGATCAGTGTTAAAGGGATAGTTCACCCAAAAATGAAAATTCTGTCATTATTACTCACCCTCATGTCATTCCAAACCCGTAACACTTTCGTTCATCTTCAGAACACAAATGAAGATCTTTCTGATGAAATCTGAGAGCTTTCTGTCCCTCCTTTGACAGCTATGCAACTACCACTTTGACGCTTCAAAAAGTTCATAAAGAGATCGTAAAACTAATCCATATGAATTTAGTGCTTTAGTCCAAATTTTCTGAAGAGACTCATGATGACTCATATATGATGAACAGATTTACTTTAGCTGAACTGTCAATGGAGGGACAGAAAGCTCTCAGATTTCATCCAAAAAAGATCTTTTGTGTTCCGAAGATGAACGAAAGTGTTACGGGTTTGGAACGACATGAGGGTGAGTGATTAATGACAGAATGTTCATTTTTGTGTGAACTAACCCTTAATTGAAGGCGTTTTGCAACTGTGCATCAGCAGATCGGTTTCACCCTTATTTTGTATTACTTTAAACCTACACTCCACTAACACAACATACTCTAATGTTGTTTGGACGTATGGTCTTATGGTAATATTATGGACATAACCATTGTAATGTCATTGTTTTCTTTAAAGTTCAGAAAACAAAATTAAACTAAATGCATTTGATTAAAATCATTGAATAGATAAAAATAAAAAATAAAAATGAAGTAAATAAATAATACATCTAACAATACAGCACCGAAGTGAGTTTATGATATTCATTTTCAAAGTTGCCTTTTAAATGTTATGGTGTGGTTCCCTCATTTATCATATTTGAGGGTTTGTGGCATCTAAGATTGAAGACCCCTCGTATAGAGTATATACCATGATGCCTGTTTACTAGCTGATGCTGGATTTACATGTAACTAACTTAAAATACACAGGCTGGTTTAAAGAAAGTGGAACTCAAATCAGCAAAACACTTTGCAAACGTAACTCGAATGCAGCATATTACAAACATCATTTAAATATTTATTTAAACATTAAATTCTGCTTATAAACAAGTCAATTTGTTTTGCAATAATAATGTTATCATTACAGTTTGAGAAGATTCTTCTCATGAACAAACAGCACATTTTGCACATAATAAAAAGTCTTTGGGGAAGTTGCTTACAGAAACATTGACTACACTATCCGATTACTCTGGTTTGTTTAACTTACTAGTTCCAGCTTTCAACGTTTGCAAACACTCAGAAAACAGAAGTCTGCTTATGTCAAGTGAAGGTCAGTGTTACTAAATAAGTCACTGATAGTCCTTCTTCCCCAAAGGTTTCATTTTAAGATTACACAAAGCAAGACTACTGATCACTTTCATCATCATCCTCTTCCTCTTTACTCTTCTGTTCTTCCTCCTCCTCACCATCATCTTCTTCCTCTGATGTCTCGTCACTGTCATCATCATCATCCTCAGCCCTGAGAGAACAAACACACACAGATTACTTTGACTTCTCAGGTTGAAATTAAACAAAATTCATAGTAGAATCATAATAATTAATAAAGAGTCTCACTGGACTGGCCTGTTGAGGTTCAAAAAGTCTCTTCCTGAGTCCACATCGAAAGGATCTGGACACAAACACACATAACAAACACTAAAGTTATTTTAAAAACCCTAGTAAATTTGATTGTTTTAAAGAGGCCCAATCACAGTCCATTTCAAAGTCTACTGGTCTCCTAGAATAGGTGTTTTCCCATGCTTGACACTGTTGCAGCTCCTCTCTTCCCAGTTTGTCAGTGATGCTCTGGGGTGCATTTCCCAAAAGCATCATTAGCCAACAACGGTTGTTGGTAATATAGGAACTTGCGACCATAGTTGGCTTAGGGAAACGCACCCCTGTTTAGTTCCCCTCCTTCTGAAAATCACAATGTGTTCTGTTTGCCAGCTAGACCAGTGTGTTGTGATTGGTCAACCGCTTTGAACGTGTTTGGGAAATGTCCCGCCCGTTACCATAACCGGGAGTTTCAACACACTACTAACGCAACTCAACAGCGTTTCAGGGAGTTTAGAAACAGTGCGCACCCACTCCCTTTGGAGGGACTTTGTGCTGTGGAACTTTGCAGAGCTTTTTCATGCTCAAACAGCAACATTACACACTAAAGAAAGATGTAAATTAAAAAAAAGCATAATAGCACCCCATTGGAACGTACCTATCTCCTCTTCCTGAGGAGTTTCACTGAGAAACTCTTTCTCCACAGCCAGTAGTTCCTCTTCGGATTGGCTGGAAGCGTAACGCTCTAGAAGAGTCTTGTTCAGCTCCAAAAATCCCAAACCCCACTTAAACTTCCTCAGCAGGAGCACAGCCAGGTCACGAAATCCTGATGCATGATCACATAAAGACACATACACATCAATACACAAATAAATGTCCATCTTTAATATCAGTTGCTATCATTATTACATATTACGTTCTTGACAGAAGTCTCTTGTGGCCTCCAAGGCTGCATATATGTAGTCAAAAATAAATAAATACATGTTATTTATTCCTGTATTGCAATTCATTATTCATTACTGTCACATGATCCTTCAGAAATCATTCTAATATGCTGATTTAAGAAACATTTCTGATTATAAACAATGTTGAAAACAGTTGTGCTGCTTCGTTTTTTGTGGAAACAGTTTTTTTATGATTCTTTGTTAAAAAACATTTTGATTAAAACAACAGCATTTCTTTTTTTGTAACAATTTTAAAGTCTTTATTGTCATTATTGACCAATAAACCTTGCTGAATCACCAAACTTTTGAACATAGTGTATATATCAGCATAATTCTGGCCATTTGTGACCACTCTCTCTAGTCAGTTTTATCCGCCATTGAAATGCATAATGCTTAACCACTGCTATAATACATACAAACCCAAATGACAATAGCAGGGAGAGAGAAAGCTAAAGCTGGGAGCTGCTTACCCACAATGCAGAAGGTGGCAGCATAAGCCTCGACGCAGGACAGCTTGCACGGCTTTCCGTAGTTTACAGGATTTGCCGCGACCAAGAACGGCAAAAGCCTCGGATGTGAGCCAATCATTTTGCTGAAAGGCGTATCTTCAAGCCGTGCCCATGAGCAGTCAATCACTGCCAGCCCAGCCTGTGCCACAATCTCCCTGGAAATGAAGAATATTACAGATTCAGAATTGAGACATTTTCTCTCATTTTTATCTACACAACAGTTCAAAAAGTTTGGGGTCGGTATGTTTTTTCAAATGTTTTTAAAAGACGCCTCTTCTGCTCACCAAGGCTGCATTTATTTGATCACAAATACAGTAAAAACAGTAATATTGTGAAATATTATTACAATTTAAAGTAGCTCTTTTCTATTTGATTATTTTTTTTTATGTAATTTATTTCTGTGATCAAAGCTGAATTTTCAGCATCATTACTCCAGTCTTCAGTGTCACATGATCCTTCAGAAATCATTCTTAAATGCTGATTTGCTGCTCAAGAAATATTTATTATTATTAACAACGTTAAAAACCATTGTGCTGCCTGATATCTTTTTAGAAATTGTGAAAATGCTTCCTGTGGCCCACTTGACAGACACAATCTGTCAGTTTAAATCTAGAATAAAAACAGAATAAAAATCTCTTTAACCTGGCATACACATAGAAAATTATACATTCCTATTATTCAAATCAGTTAAATGATTATTAAGCTGCATAAATTAGGTCAGCCGGAACCGGGAACACTTCCTATAACACCCGATGTACTCGTTACATCATAAGAAAAATGGCATCTACGTTAATCTTAGTTAACCGGATCCGGGCCGTATCCAGATCAGATGGTGGACCTGCACCTAGACACGACCACAACGCATGATGTAGTCAACCGGATCCGGGCCATATCCAGAACAGATGGAGGACCAGCGCCTAGACACGACCACAACGCATGATGTAGTCAACCGGATCCGGGCCATATCCAGAACAGATGGAGGACCAGCGCCTAGACACGACCACAACGCATGATGTAGTCAACCGGATCCGGGCCGTATCCAGATCAGATGGTGGACCAGCGCCTAGACACGACCACAACGCATGATGTAGTCAACCGGATCCGGGCCGTATCCAGATCAGATGGTGGACCAGCGCCTAGACACGACCATGACGCATGATGAACTGAACTGAGCTGGACGATGACGTCACGGTTTACTCCAGAGCGGCTATATATATATAAATTAACTAAATTAATAAAAAAATGTAAACAAAAATTAAACATCACTAAACTTCTTTAAGCTGGACTGTGACGCTATTTTCTTCTGGAAACAAACTTTTTTGCATTATTTTTCTGTTATTTCTGTAAAGCTGCTTTGAAACAATCTGTATTGTAAAAAGCGCTATATAAATAAATGTGACTTGACTTGACCTGTCTGCAGGTGTAACATATCTGGTTCCCATCGGGCTGAGGATCAGGCCATTGAAGCGCTGGTTGAGTCGAAGGCAGCGCACTAAACCTTTCCTGGCCAGCTTCCGTCCAGTGCAGCGTTTAGGGTCACAGTGACCCAGATCCCACATGGCCAATGGACAGGGCAACTTCACACCTCCTGAAGCCCCTGAATCTGCATCCTCACTGGCTGAAGAAAGAAAACCACACACATACACTGACAGCATATAACCTCATGTGTGTCAGGCTTTATTACAGAGAGAAATTAAGTCTTTGACTTAAATCTGAGCTGATATGTTTAAAAAACATGACAATGTTAAATGCACTCCCTTAAAGGGATAGTTCACCCAAAAATGAGAATTCAGTCATCATTTACTCGCCCTCAAGTTGTTCCAAACCTGTATGAATTTTTCTTTTGCCGTACACAAAGATATTTTGAAGAATGTCGGTAACCAAACAGTTGATGAACCCCATTGACTTCCTTGGTATTTATGGATGTCAATGGGGTCCATCAACTATTTGGTTACCAACATTCCTTAAAAATATATTCTTTTGTGTTCAGCAGAGTAATGAAATTCATACAGGTTTGGAGCAACTTGAGGGCGAGTAAATGATGACTGAATTTACATTTTTGGGTGAACTATCCCTTTAACATATCTATCCAAACTGGCATGACAACCACAGACCTTGCAGAGCCTCGTGCATCTCCTCTGTGAAGGTTTCTAATGATTTCCCCTTCATCCTGTGTCGTGTGTCTTTGCCCTTGTGAACCGCTCGCTCACATTTACCCTGTTTTTTACGTCGCATATCTGAAATTCACCTTATTTTTGTTTTAGGAATAAAAACTTCAACTTTCAGACGTGTGAAGAAGCTATTTAAAGGGTTGACTGTATTATAACCTATTTAACCATCTTACAAATTATAACACACACCAAAAATGTATCTACTTTACGCTGATCACGGCATACAAATGCCTTTAAATAAAACCCCAAAGATTTATTCTGACACGCTGGTTCGTGAGGCCAAAACACGGTGACGTAATGAAACATGGCTCTTACTGTGACCAAGCACAAAAGGCGCTAATTTATTTAAATTACATCAATATTAATATTTGATTAATTCAGTTAAACAATATAAATTAATATGTTATGCTCAACACTATCGATAAATTATAGAAAACAGACACATAATAATCGATAAAGTAAAAACGGAAGAGGACTTTTATTTAGGCAGAATTACACCCCGGAAATATAGAACAATATTCTTTTGGTTTACAGCAACGCCGCGTTTCCTACATTCACGAACATTTTGATGCATATTTCGCCTTTGTGTTTAATGTAAACAGCAAAAGGGACACATTTTTACAAATTAAATGTAATCATATCTTCATATATGTTAAAACTCTTAAATATGAGGTCTTTTCTCGATAATTGTTGCATTTCGCAAGCCACACGTTCATAAAACATAACATCTTCTCCATTCGGTAGTGTTTTCAGTTGTGGTTGTGTCACATGAACAGACAGAAGAAAGATAAAAGGAAATGTAGTTTTACTTACAACTCCCACGATTTCAAGAGTTATGGAGTCTGTATTTTTAAAATTGTGCCTCTTATGTCTGACGGCACTGGGTAAGTGTAATAAATTGAGTCTTGTTTTATTAAATCTGATCAATATTGTAGCATGTGGAACTGAAAGTGTTTTAATGTGTGTGTTCCCAAAATCCTCTGTTGTCTTTAGGGTGTTCAATATTAATAATGTCAGTATCCATTATGTGGTGTTTTTTGATGTTTCAGTGGCTGTCATATCAGGAGGGAAGATGAAGATAGTTGAGGAACCTAATACATTTGGGTCAGGATTCCAGCAAACCCTCTAAAATGTTCATTTCTAATATGAGATCTACTTAAACAACACAGTCTGAATCTCCATATTCTTCTTCCTTTGATTTTTCAGGTTGAATAATCAGCTTATGTCTCAGAGCAGTCGACTGCAGGCGAAGATCAGCCCATCTCCAGTGTCTGGACCTTCACATCTGCACAGACTGGCAGGGAAATGCTTCAACTATATTGAGGCCCTGTATGTAACATCTGCACATCTTTAAAACTAATGAAAAGTCATTAAAAAAAAAAAGTGTAGTAGCTTAAGTTAATATACATATTTAACTTGCTTTATCTTTATGAATATGAATTGTGTGCAATTAAAAAGAAACCTATTTTTAATTCTTCTGTGTTTTTTAGATACAAATACGTATTCTGTCCATTTCATAATGTGACTCAGCATGAACAGAGTTTCAGATGGAACGCATACAGCGGTATATTGGGGTAATGATCTTTATGAAAGTTTGTATTATGCTTTCTTCTATTTAATTAAGCTTGCATTATTTGAAATCCCTGTGTATGTGTAGTATTTGGCAGGAATGGGAGATTCAGAATAACACGTTTACTGGCATGTGGATGCGAGAAGGAGATTCATGTGGAAACAAGAACAGACAGACCAAGGTTTGTTTTTTTCCCATGAACACTCTATGTTTGTGTTAATTGTAATGTGACTTTATGGATGTTTTTTTGCCAGTAAATGGTGACGTGTGAAGGATGTCTCTATTCAGGTTCTCCTGGTCTGTGGGAACAGCAGTAAACTTTCGAGTGTTTCAGAGCCGCAGACGTGTGTTTATTCACTGACGTTTGAGACGCCACTGGTTTGCCATTCACACTCCCTCTTAGGTGAGTTAACCGCTGTGCTATTTTACTATCTATTGTTGTTTTTAGCTTGTTTTGTCTTCTTTTAAATAATTGTATGTGATCCTGAGAGACCTTTGAAAGTTGGTTGAGGCTCTATCTACAGTGTACCGAGTCTCTCTGTGCACTTGTGTGTTTTTTCAGTGTATCCCGTTTTGAGTGAGCCATTACAGAAGGAATGGGATGAAATTGCGCAAGCTCGATATGAAGATCTCCTCACAGAACAGGTGACAACAAACACACACACTGTTATACTCTTCATGCCTCTGAGAACATAATAATAAGAGGCGTCTGTGTGTGTTTAGGGTTATAATAAGCTGCTGAAGGAGCTGTTTGAAGAGGCGGGTCTCCTGAGAAGCGCTCAGCAGCAGAAGGCAGAGGAGAGCACGACGTCCCTCACACAACCGAGTCTGGAGCAGTGCAAACAGGTCAGAGAGACGTGTGCAGGACATGCTGCGCTCGGCTTTAGTCATGCTAGTGCTGTCAGCATGTGTTACGACCCCTGAGATGGTCAATCAAGGGGTATAGGGGAGTAACATTAATTTGGGAGAAACATACATTCGCAGACACAGAACATAACTAGGTGAGGAGTAAAGACAAATAAACACCACTACTGAACTGCAATCGATTGTTTTATTTACAAAAAGGTGATATATATATTAATATATATCACGAGTAGAAATATTTACAATAGGAGGTAGCTTTAAACACACCTCAGACATATACACAGTATGGGAAAGTAAGAAATACAGATAACAAACAGACACTTACAAATATAAGAAAAATAGGGAGAATTGGCGAAGGAACACGGGCAGCTTCCAAATCAAAGAAATAAACAAAAACAAAACCAAGCTAACTTGCGGCCCAATCTCTAACACACCTGTCAAAAAGAAAATAATGAAATCTTCGCATCCTCTGACGCACTACCTTACCTACTCTAACTATTGTTTATTTGAACAGGACTTTGAAAAGCAGCAAGCAGAGATAGAACGGCTACGATCGCTCCTAACACAACATAACATCTCCTATGAGGCGACAACAACAGGTGAGACATGCATGCACATCTTCAGCTCATCTGATTGGCTCAGGTGGACGCAACAGTCTTTAGCTCAGGTGGACGCACGGGGCACACAGGCTCAGGTGGACGCACGGGACACACAGGCTAAGGTGGACGCAACAGCTTTAAGTCACAAAAGCCCGGGACACACCAAGCCAACGTCAAAGAACTAGCGGTGATGAAAGCTGACCGTGTTATCGGCTGCATCTCGGCCATAAAGCTGCGCTTTAACACACCAAAAGGACTAAAGGTGACTGTCGACTAGCACATGTGTTCTGCATCTGCGTGTAAGTTAATATCAGCAGGTATCAATAGTCTATTTTCATCATTCAAAATAGGGAAACTAAAACTAGGACTGCAGATATACACACCGTAAACAAAGCAGCGCTAGCTTTGCATTTTGAATATCATGCTGATCACTTTCTTTATTCCTGGCAGCTCATGTTATTATGAAAATATCCCTGCATTCAAATGCTCAGGTAAATGATGTAACATTATAACAGCCTTATACCCATAATTTGTCTGTGTCTTTGCTCGCTTTTATTCTCGTTGCACTGACTCGTTCGCTAAGCTGAACATCCAATCAGAGTTCTCTCTCTCTCACCGACGGCGATTCAACTCGCTGAATCTGCCCAAAAAACACAGATGGCGTCCGACGAGAGCCAACGGTGCGGAACATACCGAAAAAACTTGGAGCACATGGCTTGGTGTGTCCCGGCCTTTAAAAATGCCTGAATGTGTCATTTATTTTATCCCTATGAAGCCTACTGTGTAATATTTGATATGCAGATGTCTAAGGCTTCAACCTAATCCTGATCAGCAGGATCAAAACTTGCTGAAAAACCTGTTGCACACAATCTACTACATGCCGTCTGTCGTCTGTCTGATAGTTTATAACAAGTAAAAGGCATTTTAGTAAACTGTCCATCTTCAGGTCGTGGTTCACGTCTTTTTGCTATGAAATCTGCACTGATTTTATAAAGTAAATGTAAGAATACATTTTATGTTGTTGGTATTGAACATTTATTGAACATTGAAGATGAACATTTAGTGGACTGAAGCGACTTTACTTGATTATCCATACATCAATTTTTGTAGAAAAATAATGTTAAAATGTGAGTATCAAATATGATACATCAGGCTTTTGAGGAAGATTTCTCAATCATCATTGTATTGCATTGCATTATATGTTTTACTCTCAACAATAAAATCTAGAGAGCTCTGATCATAAAACCAAGCATTTAAATATCATCTTTCTGAGACTTATTATTTTTATTTTTATTAGAGATATAGAGTGACAACTGATTTTTATCTACATTTTGTGTAAGTAGTTATACAATCTCACTGCTTTACATTACAAGCTGTCAGATTTTCATATTACTTTTTAGCCATAAAAATAACAACATCTGCATATTTTTGCTCAGTTTGTGCCTCTGAATAAAATTGCTGTTTTTTCCCTTTTCAAATATGAGCTTCATATTCTCCTATATGGGCCATAAAAACCTGATGTATCAAATATGATATGATATGAAAAAAAGCACATATGCAAACTTTTTTTGGTCTAAAGACTCTTACATTTTTGACTACTATTATTTCGTATGTCAGATTCAAGGTTAAAGAAAGCTAGCAAAGCCTAAATATTTCACAAAAAGAATTAGTTGATGATGCCATGAGCGTGCATCACTTGTGCTCAAACAGGTTAGATGCACCAATGGAATTGTTCTCGCTCTCTCAGACAGGACACAGGATCAGGGTCCCGTCGAGCCCTCGCTCCTCCAGGAGCAGCACCTGCGCGGGGACACCGGCTTTATTGCTGATCTGCACTGACATGCCCAGCAGGACCACAAAACATTCAGGAAAATAATATTACTGTGAGATAATGCTAGTTTTAATTTTGACTTGATTTCGTCTGACCTGAAAAATAAAGATTTTATCACATGACAATGTTGTGCCATCAGTTCTTAAGGGTGATGTCATTTTTTTTTACTTTCTGTTTGCGTAAAAACTTGTCTGTGTGCTACTATGAAAACATTGCGGGAGCCTTGTTGTTTGATCATCAAAACCAGCCTGAATGTGTTTTTGTATTTAATAAAGATGAGTTGCACGGCAGTGGAATGAAAAACACAAGGTCTAAAAATGCATTTTTTATTTTATTTTAACAAGTTTTTACAATGCAGTGTTATGCGTGAGACGCTGAAAAAGTCGTGATGGTCAAACACACCTGCCTTAGCACATAAAATACGTTCTGCGTGAACAACCTCTAAACAATGTCGGCTCAAACAATGGTGAATGTTTTTCTGTGAATGTTCACATGACATTTACAACCTATTTTTCTGCCAAAGTATTACGTGCTTCCGAGTGACTCACTCGGGATATTCAATGAGAAAAAAGTTTGGGTGGGACTTCATTTAATCTTTTAGTTGGATTGGAGGTTTTTGATTACTAATACTATGGTAGAAATAGTCTAACCTGTTCATAAAAATATGTGTCACCCATGATTTATTCCAATACTGAAAGTTTCATATCATCACAAAATGGCAGCCGCCATGAGGGCAGACCACCCTTCATGTAGAATGAAGTGCCACTGAAATGACTAGATTCTTTATCTTGGGCAAGTATTCATAATTTAAAGTATATTTATTAGTATTATTTTTATACAAGTATTCATTTCTAAGAGGAAAAAAAAAATTGCTGTACCTTTAAAATAAAAAAAAGTTAGTTTTTTAGGCTGGCCTTTTTTAAATTATGAAATTCTATAACTATTGCATGACTATAACAGTAGTTAAAAATGGAGTAGAGATTTGAATTCATAATGTTGCCTTGCCTTGGGAAGGTGTGGACCGAGTGTTGATGTTTGATTGATGAATAAATCGTAGGAATTATTCGTCGTATTTCTTTCGACAAAATGAGAACATATTGCGTAGTAAAACAGATTTTAAACGTAATTTAAATAACCTAATCAAAAACAGTTCTTCTAAACTGCAGTAGCGTATATAATTACAATAGCTACTTCTTGGGACTCTACAGTGATGACGCAAAGTAAATGATGAATCATTTTGTCATCAATCATCAATCAACACTGCGTTAAAATTAACTGTCCAAACGAACCGATTCGCTAAAATGAATCGTACGTCCTGTCACTTGAGATTTGAAATACTCTTTCTGAACCACTAGATGGCAGCATCCAAAGCTCTATCGTTCTTTTTCCACGCACTTCTCTGCTGTGTGTAAACAAACCGAGCATTTTAGTCGAAATACCGCTGTCATTTACACAGAAATCCCCTTCTCACGCCCTCCAGTCTCTTATTTGCTCCCATCCAATTTCTGCTCTTTTCTTTGCCATCACTAGACAGCACTGGCAGAACAAACAGCCCACATCCAGCTGCAAATAACAGACCAAGCCCTAGAGCAATCGGTTCCAGGGCAGCATTTTCCTTCTTGGTTGTAAATAAGATGTTAAATTAGGATGTAGCAACCGTGTGTCGAGACGCATCTTGTTAGAAGCCGAAAAGGGAAGAGGAGAGTTCAACTGAAAATGACCAGACCATGAAAAATAAAATCCAATTACATAGAGACGGCCGAACTCAACAGAGAGCAAATAAAACTATATTTTGTACTTCTCCTTCAGAGTTTGCCCGTGCAAAACGTGCCACCATGATTGCTATGTGGTTTCTAAGGTGTTCTGTGGTTTATCGCAATGTTCTACTCTGCAAAAAATATTTTACTTAAAATATACATGCAACATTTTTGCAACAAACTTTTTAAGTAAATCCAACTTGCCAACTTTTGTTGTACTTAAATATATGAGTTCACTTAACATTCTTTACTTAAAAAATATCAAACACATTAGAATCTTCTAAGTAATTGCAAGTTGTGTTAACTTAATAATTAAGGCCATAGTTCAAATTGACCAATTCACCAAAAATCACAATATTATAAACAGTATTTGAAATGCTGTGTGTGTGTGTGTGTGTGTGTGTGTGTGTGTGTGTGTGTGTGTGTGTGTGCATGCCTAAAAAAAGGCCTAAATTTAAGATTTAAATTGCATATAAAATTTCCATTCATTTTAATTAGTTTTAACATAAACAAACTAATAAACTTAATGTGATGCATATTTGTCAGTCATACATAAATGAACTAGTTTATTGAACTAAGTGCATAATCCTATTTTCAAAATTAATTTGTGCAAATTGCTTAGGATCTTTTTTATCACCATCAAGGCAATACTAGTTTTAATCACCGTAATAGTGCACCTCTCATGATTTGAGAGCTCATTCATATCTGTAGTCGCACAATCAGGACTGATTTATGTCACACCTGATCTGAGACTGAAGTGGCGTCTGGTTTCTGAAAGAGAGAGAGAGAGTGACCTTATTACAAAGCTCTCTCTCTCTCTCTCTCTCTCTCTCTCTCTCTCTCAAGAGATGAAGCTCCTGCCTGCAGGACATCCTCTGCCTCACAATGACGCACTCAAAGGGTGCAGATATTAATATCAGGGTTGTGTACATTAGATCCTCAGTCACTTCAGGATTGCAGATGACTCATACGGCTCCATAATATCGGACTGCTTTGAATGGGCGTTTCACAATCAAACAAGTAGTTTTACTTCAGCACAAGCTGTTCGGATCAATTTAGGAGGAAAACATTTAACGCTGACAAATGCATAGAACACAAAAAGGTCAGAGCTGACGTTTCCATCAGGCGCGTGACAGATGCATTTGATGAACTTCAGCGCCTGTCACTCAAACCTCAGGAGGGCAATTAAGGCCTTTCATCTAATTAGATCTAAACAACAAAATATGCCAATGACATTCAGCATGAAATCCGTGAACTTCACAGTTTTTCTATTAATTTCAGAACTGAAGAACTTCTCATAAATGTTCTCGGGCGACCTCTGAGTGAGCTTGCGGTCAATCAGCGAGAACAAGACTGAGAAGATCCTCAAAGGGCTGCTTATCAATTCTTAATAAAAGCGCGTATATAAACCAGAAATCTTCCTTCATATATGTACAGATTTCATTTCAGGAGGGACGTCAGGGCGAGAGACAGAGACTGAGACAACAGGCCTCTGTGGAGAGAGAGTCACGTGACGCTGACGCTCCTCCAGCATGTGCACCGGCATGCAAAACAGGCTTGAACACATTGATAAAATATTTTTTTTATGTTTATTAATAAGGGTGTTTACATAATATTTTTCCTGTAATAATACTACTACTTATTTAGTAAGTACAATAATACTTGATAGTTATTATTTACAAAGATTACATACTATTATTAATATATTATAATGGTGGTACATAATAATAATAATAATTACTGATATTAATATTATATTAATAATAGTATGATATTATAATACAAACAATATCATAAATATATATTACTATTTTAGATTATTTATATATATATGAAAAATATAGTTTATTATAAAATAAACTATATTACAACACTATAATCATAATAATAATTGTCATCATCGTTGTTCCAAAAAAAATGTATACTCTCAACAACAATAATTATAATAGTAACAAAAATAAATGGATAGAATGTTTATTAATAATTATATTTTTGTAATAACTTTATATTTTTATTGTAATTATAATTTATTAGGTGGCATATAATAATAACATACACACACACACACATATATATATATATATATATATAAGCAATTATATTATAATTGTTATATCACTAATTAATAACTAAATTAATCATTAATTAATTATTAATAAATCATTAATTAATCATTAATATAATTATATTTTTTTGTAATCATTTATATATTTCAATGTAATTATATATTTTTAGCATTAGTATTGTATAAGTTTATAAATGCACAAGATTAATACCAAAGTAGTTACCTCACCATATTATACAATTATTATAAAATAATTATTGTGCATAAACATGGGCTTACTGGGCAGACATTTGCAGCAGGATTCCACGTTCAAGCCCATATTTTATAAGACAGTGTTTCCAAAAAAAAAACATGTCGACCTGGATAAAGTGAGGAGACAGCAACTTAAACTAGGACAAATAGTGTGCAAGCTCAAGATGAGAGAAAGCGTAATGAAAAGAAACGGAGGCGTAACACAAAGGAGAGGTGAGATTACTCTGTGTTTGGGATGTTTCAGAAGGATGTTTAAAACGCTTTCTTTCCTTACTTGTGAATGTTTCGAAACGTCAGTGTTATTTTACTAGATTTACATTTCCTGAAATGTTCGTTTAACACCTTGAATGCAGTGTAAGTCGCTTTCGATAAAACCATCTGCCAAATGCACATTTACTTCTTTACCCCGACTGTTACACTATATTAGATCATAAAAGAAAAACCAATCACAATGCAGTATGTAAATATCACAACGATGTCAGTCGGTTAGGTTTTGAATAACGAACATTCTAAACAATGAATGTCAATGGGAAATTTTGATGCATCATGATGATATTTGTTGTGCTGCCTTTAATTTAATTGTAGTAATAAACATGATTTTTCATTATTGCATTACATTAATGAGAATCTAATGAAAAACTGAAATAATTTATAAAACCTATAGACATATTTGAAGTCAACGTGACATTAAAACTGACAGTTCTTGTTTTTATGGAATATCGCAGCGTTTATTATAAAAGATTTATCTGTGCACATAATATATATTTTTAAATTCATGTGCCTTATAATCTTTAGTCTAAATAACTTACCTTCCCTCTTGCAGCAACATCTCTTCTCTGATGATGCATTTACTGGCGTGAGGGCGGGGCAACCTGTCACTCACATCAGATCCACCAATAGCAAACCACAACCATCCAATCAAATCCCCACGGACAAACTCAAGCCCCGCCCTACATTTATTCTTGTTCGAGAAGCTGTTTCACTCGTATAAACGTCACAATAGGGAAGAAAAGACTATCCCTTCCATTTCAGCCGACTATAAAAAATGAAAAACTAATAAAAATGATAAAAATCTATAAAAGAATACCTAAAATTAAAATAAAACCATGAAAACTTATTTCTAAAAATATTAGTATCTCGACTAAAAAAAAAAAACAGTACACATTACAGGAATAAGAACTTGGAAGGAAAATGTGCTTGAATGTCACAGAATGCAAAAAAAGATCTAAAAATAGGTTTGATGTTCTGCAATAAATTGTGAGTGAAAATGAAGCCTGGATGCTGGGACGCCGCTGGCTCGAGGGCTTCTGTGATCATGTGAACACAGGCCATTGGCTGAGCACATCTCACATCCCTAAAGGACCCTGGATGCTGCGAGACACAGACGCCGTTCTTCCAGCATCCAGGAGCGCAAACGCAATGAAGTAGGTCATTCAAGCACAGATACAACCCCCTCCCCTCTCTCTCTCTCTCTCTCTCTCTCACACACACTGTACATCACTGATGACTGAACACACACACAACCTCCTCTCTCCTCGTGCTCCAGCAGAACCTTCACAAAGGAAACACTGAACAGGACTGTGATTTTTCCACATGAGCGCAGGACTGGAAAGCAAAGCTGAGGATGTAGAGCAGAGCACAGTGTGTGTGTGTGTGTGTGTGTGACAGAGCTCTGAGCCAGACGTCCTTCAGGAACGCTGAGGAAACTCATTCTTTGTGATTGAAGATCATGCTTTTCTGGGGGGAATGAGCTGGTAGACGCGGCGTTTGGATGCAGGAACATGAGGGAGAGAGAGAGGGCACCAGCAGGTGAGTCCTGGAGATCTCCTTCGTCAGGTCATCGCTGGGAAACTGAAGCCTGACGCGTGTATTGATTTCTTTTGTCTGAAGACCGCTGAGGGCTCAACTGTTTGTTTTGCACTGTTGGTGGCACGGCATGCATTCAGGCATTCTTGTTGATGTCTCCAGAGTCTGAAATCATAGGCGTGTTTGTTAACATTTATAATATCGCCACAGCATGTGAAGTTACTGAATAAGGTGGAAAAAGAAAGGAAATAAAGGGGGAATAGAGGAGAAAGTGGGTAGACAAAAATGCTCAAATAAATTAATAAAAAATTTTTTTAAAAAAGGAATAGAATTGAATGAGAATGAATTCAGAACTGTTTTATTTTGTGTAATGCTGATGCATTTAGCGTTTTAAAAAATCCTGTAAACATGAGTTTGCATGTTTGTAAGTATAAGCAGGAATGTTGAGTGTGAAATGAGTGTGACCTGTGAGGCAGGGCAGGTCAAAGGTCACCTTCAGGGTTTGAACTTAGGATAACATTTAGGAACAAATTGTCCTGTTTATTAAGTGGGGCAATTGTGATTTACTATAGTAAAGTGCATTCAAGACACTGCAAAAAAATATTTTTCAAAGTTATATATCAGTAAATTAAACTGATTATTGGAGTACATTTTTACAAGAACACACTACTTCAGAATTTCATGTTTTACTTGCCATTTCTTTCTTATTATTTGCGAAATTTACTTGCAATATCTGAGTGGAGACTGTTTCAAAATAAATCCTACATCAAATTTCCTTTCAGAGAAAGCAAACTGAAGTCATACACAAAATATATGGGCTATTTCTTTCAATAAAATTTACTTCAAAGTCTTCAAAAATGGAGCTAATTAACATCAAGCAGTTTTATAAAATGAAAAGTTTCTGTTCCAGCTCATTTTGTTGTTGTTCTGTAGGATTAATGTGCATTTCTTCCAATTGTCCTTGTGGAAATTCCCATTCAATATCCAGTGTGTTATGGCTATTTCAATTGAAATTGGGAAGGGAAATTCCTAAATTCTCTTTGCTCAACCCAGTGCTCTACCGGTTGAGGTACAGAATGAAGGGCGGGAGAGAACGACAGGTGGGTTAATGCAGTAAAAATAACAGGTATCTCGCCGAGGTAGATGATGACCTCTAGAGAAAATGAGAACGTTCCTGAATCAATTTCTCATTTGTTTCTCAGTCAGGGGCTAAAGTGTCCAGGATAGCAGGGGTTCGGGCACATCAGAACTTCTGAGAGGTCATCTTAAGGTCATCTGTTGTTGTTGTTGTTGTTGTGTAGCAGTGATGCTCAGCGGAGGGTCTTGCGCTGTCACTATGCATGATGCTGATAACATGAGGACTCATTCTAGGTCACTGCTTTATTCCCGTGAGCTCTGCGGGACGTCAGGACCGTGATTCAGTCAGTGCCCTTTGCTGCTGTTGAAATATTCACAAAGATTTGACTGCTTCGTCGGAGTGTAGAAGTGCTGACAAGAGGAAAGAAATAAGGACACAAGCGGTAGAGGGAGAAGAATAAACAGAGCAAAAGACAAAAGACGTCATCAAGGAGGTCTATAACACCAGGAGAGAGTTACTCACCAGGGGCCGGTCTCACAAAACATTCTTCAGAACAGAGCTTGAAGTGGGCCGGCACTTCTATACATTAATCTTTAGTGTTCTTCTCACATGATAACGGTACTTTTCCACTCAGTCAAAACATCAGTGCAAGCGAGCAGGGCCGTCGCGAGCGGGCGAAAGGTGGTGACGAACACCCAAACACACACACACACACAACATGATTTCAACCGAGGGGGCGGCTGTGAATGCAACGGACCGCTATTAATAACTATTCAAAGTACATGGCACATTAGAAAACATGATTCCAAAAATAGTGTGCATGCTTATTATTATTAAGGTAATTCGCATACGACACAAAAACGATGACCTTTGAGGTGATTTTGATCAGCAAATCTTCAACAAGAATGGCCATACAATCAGATAACAGATTTTACAATCAGATTTTATTTTTTACATTTATTTTGATTCATTTATTTTTGTTCAAATTTTTTTTTTTAGGGGATTTTATTGTACCAAATTATATTTATGGAATAGTTATGATCTATTTATTAGCTGTTAATCACTTTATGAGCATAGATCTGAAAATGAAATTTCCAATTTAAACTGGTAAATCTAGAATTTTCTAATCATGTCCATGATTTTATTTATTTTTGTTCACCCAGCAAGTGCCAAAACCTTAACCGAGTTTCGTATCATTCCAATAAAGTAAAAATAAATTAATAAATAAAGCGGAAAACCAAACACCATCAGAGGTTTAAGAAAATATTTGAAAATCTAAAATCGTAAGAAATGTTTTAACTTCTCTCTTAAAGGGATACTCCACTTTAAAATGAAAATTCTGTCATCATATACTCACCCTCATGTTGTTTCAATCCTTTATGAATTTCTTTCTTCTGCTGAACAGAAAGGAAGATATTTAGAAGAATGTCAGTAACCAGACAGTTTCTGGTACCATTGACTTCCATAGTATTTTTTTTTTCCTACTATGGAAGTCAATGGTACCAGAAACTGTCTGGTTACTGACATTCTTCTAAATATCTTCCTTTCTGTTCAGCAGAAGAAAGAAATTCATAAAGGATTGAAACAACATGAGGGTGAGTATATGATGACAGAATTTTCATTTTAAAGTGGAGTATCCCTTTAAGAATTTTGTGCATTGCAAAAATTTTTTTTTCTTACTCAGTATTTTTGTCATTTTCCAGTTAAAGTATCTAAACATTCTTAAAATAGATATATTTACTTGGGAAGAAGCTTTTATAAACATGCCTTAGAACATTACTGAAGTGCATCTTGAGACACAACAATGGCTCCGAGTGATATACTTAAGATCTATCAGTGCAAGTTGCTTTCAGTTAAACCGCTCAAACATGCGTGTTAAGTCTAGAATAAGCTTAAGCCTCGTCTGTGAAACCAGGGGTTAATATCTTAAGTCATTTTGCTTCTCAAGTAAATATATCTTGATTTAGGAATTTTGGGATCTTTTAATAGAAAACGAGACATAATTACTAAGCAAGAAAAGCATTTTTAGCTGTGTGAATCTGGCCTCAGGAGGACACACCTCCTCTTGACATAAGTCTGTCAGTGCATGTGAGATGATGTGTGTGTGTTTCTCAGTGCCCAGGTGGGTGTTCTCGCAGCGGGACGGGGCAGTGAGACGAGTGGGGCTCCGGTCGAGGACATGCAGGCGCTGTCCATCACGTCTCTCTCCGCCTCAGAGGTAGAACAGCAGTATGAGCTGATCGCTGCTTTGGGGAAGGGCACCTACGGCAAAGTCGACTTGTGTGTGCATCGGACACAGGGTGAGTCTGGATGAAAATGAGACCGTTTTGAAAATGAGACCAAAATGTTTTGCATAATCTCCTGGCGGCTCCTTTCCATACAATGGAAGTGAACGTAGATGGACACTGTCAAGCTCCAAAAAATGCTCCTCTATATTCAAATATAGATGCATCATGATGTTTCATTCATCGCTGTTTTGTGTATTGGCAGGAACTAAACTGGCTCTGAAGTACGTGAGTAAGAACAAGACGAAGCTGCGTAGTTTCTTGCGCGAGTACAGTCTGACGGCGGCTCTGGGCTGCAGTCCGTTTATCATCAAAGTCCTGAACGTCCTGTTTGAGACGGAGGACAGCTACGTGTTCGGCCAGGAGTACGCGCCCGCGGGAGACCTGTTCGACATCATCCCACCTCAGGTATATCACTGCGCCTCGTATCACCTGTTCAACACCTGTATCAGTATTTCAGTGTGTTAGAATCCTGAATGCATGGTTGGGTCATATTTCAACCCAAAATAATGATGCTGAAAATTCAGCTTTGATCACAGGAATAAATTACATTTTACTATATACTGCAATAGAAAACAGCTACTTTAAATTGCTGTAATATTTCACAATTTTACTGTATTTTTGATCACTCTTGGTAAGCAGAAAAGACTTCTTTCAAAAACATTTTAAAAATTCATACCGAACTCAAACTTATTTAGTCTGGATGACATGAACAGTGCAGAAAACCAACTATCTGTATGTATCCGTTATCTAGACTCACGCAGAATCTTTCTTTTTTCACATTTTTTGTGCTATTTTGGGGGGGAAATATGGCCAAAAAATGTTTATATCCAAAACATGCACAGGGAATTTGTATAACTTTATGATTGATAGGTATAGCCTATGTTAATTCTGCATACATAGGCGTTCTACAGGCCGTGTGATCCTGCTTTTGATTATAGAAAACACTGTGAATCAACTATAAGTTTCTACTTCCTCCCTTATAGATTATGAGCTTATATACTCTCTATACCTCCTCAGCTCTAAACTGTGCCGCCTTGTGTTCCCGTGTGTTTCCAGGCCGGCCTGCCGGAGGAGATGGTCAAACGCTGTGTTCAGCAACTGGGTTTGGCTCTGGATTTCATGCACAGCAAGAGTCTCGTCCATCGTGACGTGAAGCCAGAAAACGTTCTGCTTTTCGACCGCGAGTGCCGGCGTGTGAAATTGGCAGATTTGGGAATGACACGGCGGGCGGGCAGCCGGATCAAGCGGATCAGCGGCACCATCCCATACACTGCAGCCGAGGTGTGCCAGGCCTCGGTTTCGGATGGCATCGTCGTGGCGACTACCCAGGACGTGTGGGCTTTCGGAGTTCTGCTCTTCTGCATGCTCACGGGAAACTTCCCATGGGAAGCGGCGTTGCCTAGCGACGCATTCTTTTCGGAATTTCAGCGCTGGCAACGGGGGGCGTGTCCTCCAGGAGCCGTTCCCTCCCAGTGGAGGCGTTTCTCTGATGATGCGTTGCGTATGTTCGGCCGGCTGTTGGCGTTGGAGCCGGAGCGGCGCTGTGGCGTTAAAGAGGTGTTTTACTTCCTTAAATACGACCTGCTGAATCATCATCGCCGCAGAGCGTCCTGTAGGGCCCCGAGGGGAGGAGCCTCACGTTGCTCCGCCCACAGACACACAGAGCCCTCCCCCCCTTCAAGCACTTCCTGTCTACGCCCCACCCCCCTCAAACGTAGCATCCTGTCGGAACCACATTCCTCAAGGGAAGAGTCCTCCAAAAGCCCGTCGCCCAACCGCCAAGACAAGAGCAAAGTGATGATGACCACTCCTATTGAGATTTGTGTATGAAGACAAAACTGAGTCTCTAAGTGTACGGGTTTCACTGGACGGCCGCAAAACTGGTAGCAATATTACTTCAGGAGAACTACTGGAAAAACGCTTGCACAAGAATGACAAGAACGCCGTAGGTTATTAAGAACTAGCAAAACTATTACTCTGTGACTCTGAAACCTCACTAATTTAGAGGAAAAGAAGATCGACAGGATCAAAATAACTTTGGTAGGTCACTTTAGCTCTAGATATTATTCAGTTTTGCAAGGAAAAACAAACTGAATTTAACATAATTGCTTTTAATTTAAAAGAATAGTTCACTCAAAAAACAATAACATGTCTTTCTTTCTTATGGAGTCCCTAAAGGTACATGGTGATGAAAAAATATGATGGGAAGGAAAAAAATATGTCAATGCTTTTTCGTTCTCTTCCAAAAAATGTAAGTTTAAACTTAAAAAAAAAGTTAACTTTTAACTTAAAAGCTTAAGTTTAAACTCCAAAACTTTAAAACTTTAAACTTTTAAGTTTCCCCATAGAAGCTTTGCGTTTGCTCGCAAAACTTTTGTGTTTGACCGAGAAACTTCGCGTTCACTCGCAAAACTTTTGCGTTCCCCTGAGAAACTTTGCGTTCACTTGCAAATAACTCAAAAGGTGTGCGAGCGAATGCAAAGTTTCTCAGGGAAACGCAAAACACTTGGGTGTGAATGCAAAAGCACTGAAAAATAAATTTTCCTCCCATCTCATATTTTTTCCCCCATCGCTTTATCCCTTTAGGGGCTCCGTACTTTCTTGCATTGAACACGAATGAAGAAATACTGCACAATGCTCCATAATGGGTGCTTTAGATGTCAAGATCCTGAAATCACATCTAAGTACCATAGTCTGAGTCCTCTAAAGCCATGATAGATTTATGTGAGGAAAAGTCATTGTTAACCAAAAATTGTATTGATGCTGATTTTCACTTTCAGAAAAATGTGAAAAATCATACCTTTAGCTTGTGACTGAGCCAGTACCCATAAAGGAACAATTTTGTAACATATCTAGCCCTAAAAGGTGTGTATTAGTGCATATTATTTGTGTAAGTTACTAATATACACCTTTTAGGAGTAGATAAGGTACAGAGTTGTACGATTTTTGCACACATTTTCTAAAAGAGAAGATGCATTGATGGTCATTGACATCAAATTTGATCCATCTTGATGTGCTGTATTTAAATTGAATGATATTTGAGAGATATGCATTTTCAATTCACATTTTGGTCTGTTTCTCACTCAAAGCTGATGAACGTGTGGCTTTACAAGACTTAGAATATAGTGTATAGACTTCTTTTGTAGTGCTATTTTAGTATCATTGATATACTATAATAGATCGTCATATTTTTTATTTTAGGTAAGGTTTGAATCATTTCTGTTGGTTTTTTAAATGTCTAGTTTTAGTTATTTTAGTACTTTACTAAACGAAAATAAGAAATGTTGAGAAATGCAACACCAGGGTGAGTAAATTATGACTTAGTTTTTATTTTAGGGGTGAACTATCCTTTTAACTTTTCAATAGTGCACTGAAACTCGGCAAACAGGGAAGTACACCGATGGTGTGAATATACGGATCGCCATCTTTTCTTCACGGAGGCTCATCATCATGTGACTTTTGAACCAGCCTACGACAGAATCATACATGTGCACCAATAGAAGAAGAAGATCTATTTTATACTGGATTTTTTTTAGTTTTACGAGAAAACTGGAAGATCCACGATAACCTGGAGACTGCCTAGAAGAACTTCCCACAGAGACACACAGGACTTTTAAACAGTCTTCGAGAGTAAAGACACAGTGTCCATAGATCACAGGGATTTTATTATGCATCTTTGTATTTGAAGTGTGCATTCAAACACCTTTGAAGAAAAGCATCAGGAGTGGCGATCTTAACGGCTCAACTGAGACCCGTCTTCCGAGTTCTCGTATAAAGAGTCATTTAGGTAAGCAAAGCCTCAAGGGATCATTCAAGAACACGAGAGCGTCTGCTCCCTAGAACATTGTGACTGTGTTTCGTCAGGTAGTGCTAATTTGTAGCTTCTTTTGTATCAGAGAACAAACGATCAATTAACTAACTTCTAAAGAGACTCTTTTTAGTCTTAAATTAAAGTGTATGTTTACATAGGATGCATTAGATAGTGATCTAGGTGGTTTAGAGCAGTTAATGTTAATGTTTGAGGTATGTTGCCAATTTCTCATCAAAAACAAACTCAAGAACAGACGAAAAGACACATAATCTGAAGGAGTTCTCTGTTGTGGTTAGGATGAGATAATAGCAATCATAAAACGGTTTAATGATAATGGATTTTGCTCTTTTTATAGGACTGTTTCATGGTTATAAACGTTGTTCAAACGAACTTGGAATATCAACCTACAATAGTTGGTGTTTTTTTATAAAAAAAAGAAAGAAAAAAAAGAGTACATTTATAAAACTAGATGTTATTTAGCTGTTGTAAGGATTGTCATACAGTCGTAGATTGTTCTGAATGATAAACAGCTAATTAAACAGATTAAATGCACATTGAATTGCATCTATTGCCTCTATTATTTTGTGTGTGTGTGTCACAGTTTAAAACTACTACAACACTACATAAACATTTTTTGACCTATACAACTTAAATAAATGTATCATGCATGGTTGCAAGTTAAAATGATGATTTATTGATTTTATTAAACCTTATAAGTTGAAAACATTATTTTGATGAGTTATGCTGACATAATTGCCACTGTCCCTTTTCTGTCCCCTCTCATTACAGACATCATTCACTCTTCTCTTACCACTGGAATTGTTCCTTCTTCTCTTAAAACAGCTGCTGTAACTCCATTTCTTAAAGGGATGGTTCGGAGTAATTTCAATCTAGGGTCCTTTGCACCATGACCTCGAGCTAAACACCCCCCCAGATGCTATTTTCCCTTGGTCGAACATTATTAAAGTTAGAGCTTATTTAGAGATATCTGCCAAATGGCTAATGGATCCAAGGTTGAATCTCGTAAATTACCCCACAAATAATGCCCGGAATGGTACCAAACTTCTACAGTAGTACTTGAAATTACTCCGAACCATCCCTTTAAGAAACCTGGTTCAGATCCCAAGAACCTTAATAATTTTCATCCTATTTCAAATCTTCCATTCATCTCCAAAATTCTTGAAAAAAAAAAAGATGCTGCTCAACTCCATTCTCATCTTTCCTACAATAATCTATATGAACAATTCCAGTCTGGTTTCGGTCCTCTTCATAGCACAGAAACAGCACTCCTTAAAATCACTAATAACCTTCTTCTAGCTGCCGACTCTGGTTTACTATCCTTTCTCCTGCTTGATTTGAGTGCGGCCTTCGATACCATTTCACACAGCATCCTTCTAGACAGACTCTCCTCTATTGGTATTACTAACACACCTCTTAACTGGTTTTATTCATATCTCTCAGGCCGCACTCATTTCATTCAGTTAAAATCATTTACCTCTCATTAAGTCCCTGTCATCACAGGAGTGCCCCAGGGCTCTGTCCTGGGGCCCCTGCTGTTCATTATTTATCTCCTCCCCCTTGGTTACATCTTCCGTAAATATCAGATTCACTTCCATTGCTACGCAGATGATACCCAGCTCTATCTTTCAACCAAACCTAATACAAAACCTCCACCATCTTCCCTTGCTAACTGTCGTCTTGACATAAAATCCTGGTTCACTTCAAACTTCCTCAAATTAAACAGCAATAAAACAGAATTGCTTCTTATAGGTACAAGATCAACATTAAACAAACTCCATACATTTTCTATTCCCATCGATAGCCCCTTCATCTCCCCTCCCTTCAGGTTAAGAGTCTGGGTGTCATCTTCGATAGCACCCAATCTTTAACGTCTCATGTTAATAATGTTACCCGGTCTGCTTACTAACATCTTCAAAACATCAACCGTTTGCGTCCTTTGCTCACGCCTCACTCCACTGCCATTCTTGTTCATAGTTTAATCATTTCTCGTTTTGATTACTACAATTCCCTTTTGTTTGGCCTCCCGCATAAAACCCTCCATAAACTTCAACTGGTCCAAAACTGCTCGTATTATCACCCGTACCGCCTCTATTCATCACACTGATCACAACTGCATTGTCTTTTTTTATTGTATTGTATTTAATTGTTTTTACTTAAATATTGTTATTGTCTTGTCAAGAAAGGCGCCTATAAATAAAATGCATAATAATAATAATAATAATGTTGATCATTACATGTGTATTTACAGCAACACAGTAAGCTAATGTAAGCTTACAGCTTCACAGAGAGATAATGTTAATAGTTACAGCACTGATTTGAGATCATGTTAATAGTTACAGGATTACACTCAAGTAAATGTTTACAGTATCACAAGGGTAAAGTCAATATTAACACCATCATCGTAAAGTAAGTATTTATGCCATCAAAACGAAGGTTATGTAAATAAATAGTGAGCTAATGTGAATCTCTACAGTATTCATTCAGTTTTCATCCATTCAATTCAATATTCCCTGATCATTATGTCAATCAACAAAACTAATGAAGACACAATTGTTCAGTGCATACTGTAGACACAAACACTTTAATCTGGATCAAGAGCATCATTCACCCGTCCATTATTAGCATTCCCTGACATTTCACCCTGTGTCACTTTATTGCTAATGTCTTGATATGTGCATGTATGTTTTTATCACTACAGAAATGCATAGAAGTCTTTCATAGATGAGTCACACATCATTAAAGACGCGAGATATGCGGATAACTGACTCTTTTGCTCTCTTTCTGTGGCCTTTTCTCCCAGTTACTTAATTCATCTTTTTTTTTATCCTACTTTGCTTTGCATAATTTTTTGCTGCTTTTCTGAAGGTCATTAAAACTAGGTCTCTCTCTCTCTCTCTCTCGCTCTCTCTCTCTCTCTCTCTGATATAAAACACTAATGAGCTGTTTTAGAGAGTAAAAGAATAAATGCACAATTAGACTGAGGGGGACTAGAAAACTAAATAGACGGTAGACGCTACCAGCCTGATAAAGTGAGTGAGTGTGTGAGTGTGTTTGATGCCGGTAATGCTTGGGAGCTCATTAAGTTGTGGTGATAAGGGGTGGTTAGATTCAGTCACGAGGGAGTTCAAGAGAAAAAAAGAATGAAGAAAAAGAGTGAAGCGAATAAAAAAAGGACAAAAAACCTCGTTTCGAATCCTTCAAATATCCCTCAGTATTGAAACGCTTGCAAATGGGGAATAAAGCAGCTGGGAAATTTTTCATCTCTCTGAGGGTTTTTTCTAGAAATAATGGGAACAATTTACCATGTATGTTTTGTCAGTATAAGCTATTTTGTCCTGAAGATGTCCGTTGTAATCCGGAACGCCTTTTTCTGCCCTCCAGTTTTGTCTTTATCTACAAAGTACACGACGGCACAGGCGGTAAACAGAATTACACGCTATAGGGTGAATCTCACGACTACAAACATCACCAAAATCAAACAAAATCAAACAGAAAAAAAGAATTGCATGATGAAAATCTAGCCTTGTAAGTTTTTTGTTTTTTGTGTGCATTGAGAATATTTTCCCCAGCACACTTTCTGTGCAATGATTACATGATTATGATATTTTTCTGCATAAATTAATGGAAGTATAACATATGCAAATTGCATTACAGTATTGAGGATTTTGATGCATTATGATAATCAGAATGTGGTGAGAAAATGTCTTCAAAAATCTTTATAAAGTCCTAAAATAGGTTGAATATATTTATATTTAACAGTAAGCACTGCATAAAAAAATAAAGAAGAACACAAATATACATGCAGGCATATTTCCAAAATATATGCACGATATATATGCCTAAAGATGTACTATTCTTTTTTTAATTTAAGCAAAACAAAGATGCACATTTATTCTTGCGTATAAAATATTTATACTGTTTAATAAAAAAAGTTCAATTCAGCATTTTTCAAAAAACACATTCAACATAATTTTTTACCTGAAAAGTGATCAAAAACATAAAAGGGTTTTTTTGTTTTGTTATTTTTTTGCAGGTTTTATGACATCGTAAAACTGTAGCTGAGAAGTTTGTACCTGTCTGTCCTGAACAGTGTGAATTCACAGTTTGCCATTTTTTAATTCCTTATTAAACTGTTGAATATGAAAGTTTAATGCTTGTATGAACCAGGTTAATCAAAGTCAAGGGCATATTATAATTTCTCATTCGGTTCACCTGAGGAAACAATATTGATTGGTTGCAAATTATCTTTTGGTTCTTACACGTAAACACAAACAACCTTTCTGTGCCCTTTCTGAAGTTTGACTTCTTTTGGTCTTCATCACTCTCCGCTATCTGTGTGGATAATTAACTTTTCAACCCAGCACAGACATACACAGAGATTCATCATGCAGCTTAATCAAAGTAATTAAAACTGCTGATGATTTCTGCTCAAGTTGTATCCGCTAGAGACCGAAGCGACATGCACACAAACACTCATCACGCGTCTGATAATGAAAAAGTTGTTTGATATAGCAGAAATAAAGTCGACTGTTGACACAGTAAGAGTAAAATTAATGATCATACACCATCTCAAGTCAATTTTAGGCATTTCTGAGCCTGTACTGATTTGAGACCTGTGATTGCAGAATCTTGTTTTGAGACATTGTTTGAATGTTATTCGAGACACAAGTGTGATGACATCTGTGCGGCAGATTTTTTGCTCTGTTATTAATATCACTGATGTTTAGGAGAAACTATTGAGATATTTAAGGTGATTTTTCCTTCCTTTGAGTAAGTTAGCTTACAAAAGTATTACTGTAGTTTTAAAGAAGTCTCATAATGGGTGCAAGGATTAGATCAAAAATACAGTAAAAGCTGTAATATTGTAAAATATTATTACATTTTTTAAACAGCCGTTTTCTATTTAAATATAGTTTGAAATATAATTTATTCCGGTGATCAAAGCTGAATTTTCAGCATCATTACTCCAGTCTTCAGTGTCACATGATCCTTCAGAAATCATTCTGATATGATGATTTGCTGCTCAAGAAACATTTCTGATTATCATTATCAATGTTAAAAACAGTTGTTATATATATATACAGTACTGTGCAAAAGTCTTAGGCATGTTAATATCCAGAAGAACTGCGGGAACGTCTCCGAGATGCTTGAAGAAACCTTCCTGCAAAGCTACCTGAAAAACTATGCGCAAGTGTACCTGGACAAAAGCCGTTTTAAACGCAAAGGGTCGTTACACCATATATTCATTTGAATTAGTTAATAGAAGTTAAATCATAAATAATTTCAATTTGTGATTTTATTTTTGAAAGCATTCTCACTTTACAGCATTTTAACACGAGTGCCAGTACTTTTCCCAGTCCTGTAGCTTTGCTGGAAGGGTTTCTTCAAGCATCTCGGAGACGTTCCCGCAGTTCTTCTGGATTTAGTCTGTCTCAGTTTCTTCTGTTTCTTCATGTAATCACAGACGGACTCGATGATGGAGAGATCAGATCATACCGGCTGTTGTCAGACTCCTTGTGCAAACACAAATCTCACTGGATTATTACAATTAATGGCAAAAAGAATGTTTGGAAATGTAAACTGATATTTCCTTCTGACACACTACAGCTAAAGATATAAATAACTGACTGAAAACCATTTTTTTTTTTGTGGGTGGGCGGGGGGGGTAGGGGGGTATTAACATGTATACAGACTTTTGCACAGTACTGTATATATTCTACATCACAGTGCAGTGTTTTACCACCATGTTTGGTAAGTATGAGAGTTTGTGAACAAGGTTTAATGCTATAATGCAATAAAGCTGACATTTAACATACTCATTTTATTATGTGCACACATACAGGCGACCAAACACACAGAATCAGGGAGTGAGTCTGAGGCATTTCCATGGCAACAACTGCAGACAACTTCCAGTTTTGGTTCACAGATGCATTTAATAATAATCTCACTTTCCCGTATTCTTTCTCATTCCCTTGCAGATTTTCTCTCATGGTAGACTGAACAACCCTGTTACTATCACACTGAACAGAACCTTTCTACATTGCAAATCACCCTGAAACACAGCAGGGAGAAATATTTCTGTATGTTTAGTTTTTTGTGTTTTTGATACATTATTGCTCATGCTATAAATGAGGAGAGAAGAGCTATAATAATTATAAGTGGTCAGATAAAAGATCTCATTGAATAAGAGACACGTGTAAAGACCAGAATATCACTAAGCAACCACCCAGAACACCCTAGCAACCACACAGCCTAAAAATCTCGTTTACTTCTAGATAAAGGGAATAGTTCCGGCTGGATGGAGAATGTGTAAGCGTTTGTGCGATAAACGTCTGATGGAGACCCTGAGCCGAGCACTTTTGCTTCCCTTTTCCCATTTCTTCTCTCTCCATTTCCTCTTATCTCTCCCTCACTTAGCTTTCAGCATTGTTATTCTGCATCCTCTAAGTAAGAAACCGAGGCATGGCTGTAGTTAGTGAGACCCCAAGGGAAGAGAGAGAGAGAGAGGGAGAGGGAGAGGGAGAGGGAGAGAAAGAGAGGAGAGAGAGAGAGAGAGAGAGAGACAGAGAGAGAGAGAGAGAGAGAGAGAGAGAAAGAGAGAGAGAGAGAGAAAGAGAGAGACAGAGAGAGAGAGAGAGAGAGAGAGAGAGAGAGCGGTGAGCACATTTGTTTTGCCTCCATTAATCTGAAATTGTGTACTGTCATCAAAGACCTTTTACTTCATCTGGAAACTCTTTAAAATGGCTCCGTATGTGTGATTCCTAAGTAATGGGGGGAAAAAATCAACAAAAAGAAGGAAATAACCGTGTTATTCGAGACTGAAGGTGACGATACACAGGGATGTTGCCGTCAACGGGCAACCAGATGAGACACAGGGTCCATGACCGATCTAAATTATCCAGATAGAAATTGATTGCCCATTTTCAATGTGAAAGTGCCCAAGCTACAATCGCTTGGCAAGATTGCTCAGCAACATTGCTCAAAAAGCCCTGTGTATCATCACCTTAAAAGAACACGCCGACTTTTTGGGACTTTAGCTTATTCACCGTTTCCCCCAGAGTTAGATAAGTCCATACACACCCTTCTCATTTGTATAGTCACAGCGTGTACGAGTAACAAGGTCAAATGAGACACAGCCATCTTCTGACCGTATACATACTGGGAACTATATTCTCAGAAGGCGAAGCACTGCTACTTCTGCGGAGTGATTTGCTCGCAGCGCCTGAGAAGCCCCGTGGTGAGGAGCAGAGAGTCCGCTCAGAGTTGGAGTAAATTCATCATGTGACTTTCACATCACCAACCGTTTTTAGAGGTTGTTAGTGATTTACAAAGTAACAAAACAGATATTTGTATAAGTTTGTATATTAACATTATATCAGGTAATGAAAATTTTTTTTTTTTTTTTTTCTGTAAATTTGAATGAAATCTGTAAAACCTAAAAATGTTGCTACCATAGTTTTTAAGGTAAATATCTGGAAACCACTGCCAGGTTTTTTTACCGTAAATTTCATGGGATTTTTTTTACAGTGCAGAAATTAATTGAGCAGTTGATCACATGACGCACTGAACATTCTAATCACATTATCAAATGTAAAAATATTATTATTCATATGGCTCAAAAATCTGATCTCGAGAAAGCCTCTGCTTTTATTCATCAACGCTGCATTAAACTGACCAAAAATGACAGAAAAGAGTTTTGTTAAATGCTGCTCTTTTTGAACTTCCTATTCATTAAAGAAGCCTGAAAATAAAAATGCATCACGGTTTTCACAAAAATATGAAGCAGCAAAAAGGTTTTCAACATTGATAATAATCAGAAATGTTTTTTGAGCAAATCATCATATTAGAGTGATTTCTGAAGGATCATGTGACACTGAAGACTGGAGTAATGATGCTGAAAATTCAGCTTTGATCACAAGGAATAAATGAAATTTTACAATATATTCACATAGAAAACAGTTATTTTAAATTGTAATAACATTTTACAATTCACTTCTTTCAAAAGCATTTAACACTTTTGAGTGGCAGTGTAGCTTTAATGCAATGCAAGTTGCTTTGGATAAAAGTATCTGCCAAATGCATCAATTTCCAAAGTCAGTAAGTCTCTGTATCTGTGTCAGTAAAGCAAAAAAGAAACACACCAAATACTAAGACATTCACGTTAATGTTTAATTTTTTTTACAAATTTTTTCCTCATAACTGAACCCCACTGTATATATATCTCAAATAAACACACACAAGCTAAAAATCAAGCTAAACTCAACCCAAAGTGGGTTACCCCAGATATCAGGGTTGTTTTTAGATTCCCCAACCCAACAGTATGTTCTTCTTCTCAACACATGCTGAAGGTATTGACGTCACTTCATAGTCAGCACAGAAGTTAACATGCAATCTCTGTCCTTCATTAGCTTAAAGATGTACCTGTGCTTCCTGGAAATATTGTTTGTTATTTCTTTGCGTATAACCATTAAGTCACGTATCATGTATGTACGACAACATAATGTCCCCACTCAGGTCTATACTTGCCATTTAATTCGGACTTTCATTGATTTTCAAGTAGTCAGTCTGTAAATGTGTTTGGCGTTCACTGAGCGAGAGTCAATAACAGCTGGTCTGTGACTCTAAGAGCTTTTGTAAGTAATATTGTGATCAATATTTCCACTCAACATGTGATGATTCATTGGCTACACTTTCTACTTTGAAAGAAGTACCTCAGTTAGGCTCAATCATTTTGTTCTATACACTGCGAGACACTAAATGTTTACCTATAAAAGAATAGATCACACCAAAATAACATTTCTGTCATCATTTATTCATCCTTATGTCCATCCAAATCCTGAATTATTTATTTGTCAGTGGCACATTCATGTTTGTGCACATTTAATGTCACTATTAAATCAAAAGTGATAATTCTTATTTTGATGGAATATCACAATATTTATTAGAAATGATTTATCCGTGCACATATTTATTCTTTGAATTCATGTGCCCTCGTAATTTATCATCAAAATAGGTTCCCCTTCCTCTTGCAGTGACTTACTGGTGTGAGGGCGGGGCAACCTGTCACTCACATGAGATCGACCAATAGCAAACCACAACCATCCAATCAATTCCTCACAGACAAAATCAAGCCCCGCCCTTGTTCCAGAAGCTGTCATCAAGAAGTCTAACATCAATCATGGCAATCCAGTTACATAAATCCAGGACATTAACGGTGATGTTTTGTTGTTTCAAGAGCTTAAAACGACGAACTCTTTCCGAGTTCTTTGAAAGAAAGACAAATGTGTTTAGAATGAAATGATGACAGACTTTTCATTTTGCATAAACTACTTCTTAAAATGACATTTGTCAAGTAAATTCATCTGTACATTCTACTTTATTTAATTTCCCAGGAGCATCAGAGATTTAAAAATAAAATATATAATACTTTTTCCAAACAGAATATAAATAAACTCCCGAAGGGGAATGTCTGTAAAATCCGATCTTTTTTGCAATCGAATATCAAGTCAAATTTAACTTTTAAACAACGTGCATTAGCATTTACATTTGCCAGAACAGAACTTTTGTGCAGGCATGCCTATAAAATTTACATTAACATCAACACTATTTAGTTTGAATTGCTTCTGAAATTATAAAGTAGAAAAGTAGACCCACACCTGACATACCCTTATTTCCTCTGCTCTACTTTGTTATTTCTCTCCCTCTCAGAAGTGAAATAGAACAGAGTCTTCCCATGAGCCTTCTGGGTCAGACATGATTTATTACCCGAGCTGGTTTCTGAATGATGGATAGAGCAGTAAAGCATAGCAGAATGCCCAGAAGAGGAACAGGTGAACAGGTAAAGCGGAGAAAAGGTGTTACGGCGCTCTGGCTGCATCCTTATCAATTTGCAGTATAGCTGCAAGAATTCTAATCAAATCATATAGATTTTTTTAATAAGGTCCCCTACATGTGTTTATGTGTCCCAAAGCATCATGGTGATGAGACTGCAGTCATGTTTGACTCCTAGTTTCCACGGTAACGACAGCCCATGCTGCACCTGACCTACATATGTTTCGTATGAACTCAAACACCCGAAGACCATCTGCTTACAGGACTACACACACACACACACACACACACACATACGTGTTCGATACGATACAGTCTCACACTCTCTTCTACTTCTGACTAAATATAGACATGACAAACATGTTAAATTTAGCAGTCTGTCCAGACATGTGCCAGTTCTGGCACAAAAGCACTGCTTTGTGTGTTTTACACAAAGAGAACAACTGTTCAGTTTTATTGCATTACAATGACATTGAGACTATAAAGACTATTATAAAGACCAGCTTTTGTAAATATATTAATGTGTCTTTTTAATATATTTTAAAGTTAGCTTTTTTTATTTAATATTAATATATTCTAGGAAAACTTTTTATAATAAGGTTTAAATTAGGTGTTTCAAATATATTATAATTAATTCATATCATTTTAATGATAGCTTTTATAACCAAACATATTTTTTTGGGCAATAAAATTAAATAATTTATTTAATATTAATGTATTTTTCCAATTAGATTAATATATTCTAGGTTCGCTTTTAATATGACTATATTTTAAGTTAGCTTTTCTTTTTAATATTAATATAATTTGCATTCTTAGGATTATCTTTTCTATAAATTGTCATTTAATTTAGGATTATCTTTTAATTTAGCTTTTTGAATAAATTTTATGTTTTATTGCCATTCTAAATCTGATCTGTGAAGCTGCATTTGAGGTATGAAAGGTGCTATACGGCTAAATAAATTATTATAACAAGATTACACAGCGCTCTACAATCCATGTTGCTGATTGGTCAATTGCTATATGTAGCGGTCAAATATCAGCCACAGTTTGAAGTGATATAAGTATATCCCAGTTCAAATATCTTGGCACAATGATATCCAATGAGGGATCCAAACTATAAATTATGGCCAGGATAGCCTACAACAGCAGTTGCCAGACTGAAACCTGTATGGAGGGACAAGAACATCAGCTCAGACTTACGCACGCTCTCCTGTATGCATGTGAATCGTGGACACAGCTTGAGAAGAAAATTCAGGCTTAGGAAATGCGATGCTTTCGAAAGATTCTGGATCAGCTACAAAGACCATGTGACCAAGGAGGAAGTGCGCAACACCATTAGGCATCATGCTGGGCTCTATGAAGAACTCCTGGCAACAGTCAAAAGAAGGAAATTACAGTGGTATAGAGTAGAGTATAGACATCAAAAATACAAAACTGGTGTGCACATCTCAAACACCCAGATTGGGCTCAGGTGCAGGAAAACTAAGTAAAGGCCCTTGCAGGGGCGTCATGCAAGCCAAAATTCTGGGGGGGCACAATCTGAGACGTTGCAATAGTTTTCTGACGGGTGATATGGATCATGTTGGGGTCAGGGGGTTTCTCCCCCTGAACATTTTTAAATTCTGGCTGCTAAACATACCATTTCAATGCAGTTTGGGAGGGACAGAAATACCTTAACGGAGCTAGCAGCAACCCTCCTCTATCTGAGGACTAAGTTAAAGTATCTATTTTGTAAGTTTATGTAAAAGACAGGTTGATGAAAGAACTGTAAGCTCAAATTCAAAAGCTTTTGAAGTCTACTTCATTAAAGCATGTTTACACACACACTTACTGTACACTTAGGCCTACTACACATGATTTTAAAAACAGTAGCCTACCATTGCAGTTTTTATGTTATGATAATTGGTATGTGACCTAAGAACGATCTTACATTAAAGGTACATAAAGGTGCTGAGGTCTGACTTTGACAGATTTCAGTGCTGAATAAGGTTAACACTACCCCGTTTATTTGAAAATGGTTAATATTTGACAGAAATGTAAAAAAGTAATCAAAACCGATCAGATAACGTTACTATGGCTTTGTATGGCAGTAACGTTAGCCAACTAGTTTACGGTTAGACTAGGCTAGCCATCGATAACGTTACACTGACACAACTTAAGTTAATGCTCTGAATTCACAGCTAATATCAAATCCATAACTTTTTGATCAAGTTAAAATTTCCAGGTCAACCACAAATAATCCCACTAGCTTTTAATATCATCCGATAACTAATTCAATGCCGATTTGTTGCTTTGCCCACTTACCACTTCAAGACCATCTGTAAAACATTGCCAGCTCAACGTGCGAGACGAGCGAGTTGCTTGAACATACACAGCAGAGCCATAGAGAGAGAGAGTTGCGACACTCTTTGATGTCGCCGCTATGGCTGTCACGTGGTTCATGTAAGCCCCAATAGTTCCAAAACGCACGCTGGCTGTCATGTTCTTCTATGGGACAGACAGCAGCGATTGCATTATTGAACGGTAAATATAAAATAAAACACACACCCAAGTACTTTTTCAGCTGTTATTGCATTATTGCATTTTGTTAATGTCAGTTTTGCATTTGGAGACAAGTTTTAAGCTATATTTTTGGAGGGAAAAGCTTAGTGTTCATGTTCGCATGGGTAGTAGCACTGGCTTTAGCGGCTCTAACTTAACTTTTCCATATCATTCATCTGATGATGGACGTCTCATGATATTTATTTTAGCACAACTGGGCTGTATTAGGCTATTGATTCCCGTGATTTTGCTTATAAATTTTGATTCAGCCATTAGCCTACCTTCGTGATCACGCAAAGAGGTCTGCCGTGGCGGTCCGTTCAGAATTCGCTTAGAAGCTAGCTCACTTCTTCTGATGAAAGTGGCCACCCCCAGGACCACAACGTGAAACATGATCATGTTAAGACTAAGAATATTATTTTAAGATTAAGGCCATACACATTATCAAAACTATAACAGATTAAAAACGAATTTAAGCATGGCTGATACAAATGAAGGTTTTCAAATAAAATATTTTTTATTAAACAATGACAGACAACAAAAATGTGTGCTTGTGTGTGTGAACAAGAAAAACAAAAACCAGGGGCAGGTGATCCATGAAACAGACAGGACTGGTGATGGCCATAACAATCCTAAAGGTCCAGCATTGTTCTCACAAGCCGCTTCACTCAAGACAATAATAACATAATGAAAAGTTAGTATATCCCAAAAAATTAAATTAAATAAAAGTTGCTATAAAGGTGGTAGCGATTCATTACCGAACTCTTAGCTGACGAAGTCGCGCTAGCTAACTAGCTAGCAGGCAGTGCTTGAAAATTGGTTGAAACAACCAACATAAAATATAAATAATTACGCTGTGCATGTACAAATGAAGACCAGTATAAGCATCGCAAAGGGCCTCTGATACAATATAGACAGTTGACAATTCAAAAGAGGTCGATATTTCGGCAACTTAACTCTGGAACAACTCGACGCGCAGCAATGTAAGTGAATGGTGTCCAACGCCCACATGACAGTGTTTGGAACTATTCCGATCTTCATATCCCGGAAGTAGGCGGTTAAAAGCGCCGCCATTATTTACAACGGAGGTCTATGGGAGTGTCGCAACTCTCTCTCTCTATGGCTCTGATACACAGCAAAGATTAGATTTGATATACACAGACACCATATTAGGAAAAAGGGGCGGGCTGATGCTGACCGATTTATTACACATCCAGACGAATACATTTGAGTCGTTATAGGCTCTGGTATATTATGGAGCATAATAGGAATAAAATAAAAAGTTAGGGAGGAAAAATCTGAGGGGGCACGTGCCCCCTCACTTTGAATGGGCATGACGCCACTGGGCCCTTGCACACTGAGTCCAAAATTCACGTCCGAAATTTTCGCTCGTTAAAAATTAAACACAACCTCACGTTATGTCAATCATGCACACTGCCTCCGAAACTTTCGTCCGTCAAAAAATTTTTTGAATCAGGTTCGATTTTCTGCGTGTTTCGCATCTGTAGCAAGCATTTTGAATGGTGTTTTGACAATTCAGAGTGCAAGGGCCTTAACATTAACGAAAAAAGAAGCGTGAAGTCCGCATACTTTTTATTTATTTTTTTGCAATATAGATTTTGTTATATTTTTTGTACTGCTATAATTATTATTATTTTTTATTTTTTTTTGTCACATGACGTGTATTATTTGTCACATGTTTTTGTGTGTGAGCCCAATTAAAGTGATTACCTGTTTTTATTTATAGTTGACTTTACTCTACATTGGCATTGTGCCTAATGAAGACCTGAGGGTCGAAACATTGTGCTATTAATAAGTTCATTTGGAGCAGCTATTTTCACGCTTCTTTTTTCGATAGAGTATAGACATGTCTCCAGATCCTCCAGGCTGGCCAAAACCATTCTCCAGGGCACAGCTGAAGGTACAAGAAGGAGAGGGAGACCAATGAAAAAGTAGAAAGACAATATGAAAGTCCTGGCCAAGAAACGGCAGAAATGTGGTGCCCTGACAATACAATGCATAACAGGAACCGGCAACGACATATTGTTTCATTAATTTAATATTTTCTTCTTTACGAAAAGCAGGCGAGATCTCAATCATTTCTCATGCATGCATGCACTGTCTGTAATACAACTACAGCTAATTTGCATAGTGTTTCATGTGTGCATGTCTCACTTCAGTCTGTTATGTGTTACACTTCGATGATTCAAACATCCTGTCTGCCAGAGTGACTCAACGTCTCATTCACAAATAAATGAACAGATGCTTGCATACACACGCTGAGGAGTGAGCCAAACACATCCTGAAATACCCTGACGCCTCAAAGCCTCCCCGTTCAACATGACAAGCAACACTTTCTTTTAATCAGCCTGTCAAACCCCCCAGGTTTCCTGAGCTCACCTGCAGATTCCATATGGAGAAACACAGAAAAGGAGGATTGGAGGAGAGAGAGAGAGAGATCTTCCAGTCTATTTCCTCAAACATAGATCAACAGCAACATAAGGGTCCAGATGTCCCGCCATCAGGTCTGAAACTGCCATCAAAAGCCACTCGAGAACGAGAACAAGTGCTAGAGGAAAAGAGAGAACGAACATTAGAGTTAAATGGAGCTCAAACTCATTGTGATATGATCTGTAATCCCAGAAAGATGACAGGACAATGAGATGATTTAACACGGCTAGATGAAGGAAGCAGAAAAACTGGGCCACCTTTATTCTCTCGAAACCACCTTATACTTCCTGAAATCATCTCATTATCCGTGAGCGATGATGCTTTTTGTTTTTCTTATCGTTGTTTTATATTTTTGCCTAGTTTTGCACCAGCCTGCATCATTATCAACAATTATGCTGAAAACTCCTCATGATGAAACTAATTTTTGGCCTACTTTATCATCCATACAAAATATTATACTGTAAATAAGTTCATATGTAATAGAATACAATGACGTCAATACAATTTTTCCACATTGTAAATGGTGACACAAGTGTATCAGTGTTATAGTTTGTTCTCTTTTACATGCAATAGAAAAAATAACTATATTCTAAGAACATTTCTCTAATGTTCCCATTAAGTTATGAAAATGTTATTTCTGAATGTTCTCGGAACGTTCTAAACTTCTAGTTTTTTAAATGTTGCAACAACAGAAAAAAATTGGTTATGCAATCGTTAAGGAAACATTCTATTTTATTATCATGCAAACATTTTGAGTGTTACTATTGAATGTTCAAGTAGTAACATTTAAAAAATGTTAAACAAACTAATATGTTTCAGAAGAAACAACAAGACATGTATGTTTTATTGTTTTTAGTTATAAATAGCATATTGCATATTATAACAATGCATATTGCACAAATAAGGTTTTTGTGCTAATTTTTTGAGAACATTAACTTCCAGTAAAATTCTATTAATGTTACTGGAAGAACTTTGTTCATACATTCAGAGAACGTTCCCTGTTAGCAGGGCACTGTGAAATTTAAGACATGTATAGTTTGAAATAATATGCATCCCAAACATGCATATTTGGGATGCATATGCATAAACAACCGAAAATTTGATTTCATTTGTTTAACAAAAGATTAATAGATTCAACAGCTCCACTCCACTTTACAATAAGAGTTTGTGTGGCAGTGATAATCACAGCTCACATGTGATGTATCTGCTCAAAGACCTTAAAAAACCTCAGCGTAAATCACTCTACCACCAAACACATGGGCTGTGTTTACTGGTGTCAGTGTGTAGGCTGGTTTAGGAGTGATGCGTCTGCCAAAAACAGCTTTTGGCAGCTTCTGTAGAACATGAAGAACCAGCAAGAGTGCAGGAATTATACATAGAACAAGGAAGCGATGGAGATAAAATATGTGCAGACTTTCCAGAGAGACAGAATTGAACTGGAGGTCTCGCCTATATGGCACATCTGATTCAACTCATCAGCTCATTAGCAGAGACTCAGTGATCCGGAAAGGATGTGTTAAATAAGACACCAGAAATGTGCCGTGGGAGTGTTTAGAAAAGTGCACTACTAGCACTGTTTCCGCAACATTTAGAGCATGAATACCTGATTGACCAACGACATTTGCCAAAGTGCGCTGGCTACTCCAATGCCGTCGACTTGACCTTTTATCAAAAATCCTCCCGTTTTTCATTTCAAGTGTGATGAATGATCTGGAAGTAATATCGATACATGATTTTTATACACAATTAGACATACAAATTAACACAACAAAATAACCCAATCCACTGAGGTGACGGTTTGTCCACTGTTGGCATGCATGGTTGCATACTAGTTTTTAAATCATAGAGAGTATACAATACAGCAGGGGTTCTCAACCCTGGTCCTCGAGGGCCACCTTTCGACCTTCCACCTCGAGGGCCACCTTTGCCAGTTTAGCTCCAACAAACTCACCTGCCAGTAGCTCTCCAATAATCCTAGTTCTCTAGTTTGATTATGGTTGGAGCTAAACTCTGCAGGAAAAGTGGCCCTTGAGGACCAGGGTTGAGAATACAGTATAGTGCACAGTATTCATTAAGCAGTATACTAGGATGCCATCCCAACTATAGCTTGAAAGGTTCAAAATCGCAGCTGTAGAAGTAGACGTATGCTTTGTCTCATTTCGAAGGCTTCGTCCTCCGAAGGTCGCATTTGTCGGACGCGTACGTCATTAAGGTTGCCTCATTTCAGTAAAGTAACCATTACATTCCAATTTCATAAAGAACTATTACAACTATTTACGCTTTAAAAAGGAATAACGGTCAATTTTATGGTCAGCCTGTGTTCATGTCTTGTGTGAGGACTTTTGTATTGTGCCATGTGCCATGTTTTGTAGTTTTTCATGTTGATTAGTCTCTCCAGGTGTGTCTTGTTAGTTGCCTTGGTTACCCTCGTGTGTTCCCATGACAATCAACCACACACTCTTGTTACCTTGTTAGCCTGTGTATAAATTGCCCTTGTGTTTCTCTTGTGGTTTGCTAGTCGTTGTTTGCTGTACAATGTTCCTGTCCTGAGTTTCTTTGTTTGCCCTGGATTACCTGTTTGTATTGTTGTTAAAGTAGTGCTTGCATATTGGTAAATGTAGTAAGTCATTAGAGTATTCCATGCATAGAAAATTCAGAATACGTACTATACCTAGATACTGTGGACAGTATACTATATACTTCTGCAGTAGTAAGAACAGTATGGTGGTACGCTATTCTGAACACAGCCCAAGACAACGTACACCTAATGTTGTGGAGACAGCAACCTCTGGTGTTGCAAGGGAGAATTTATGGGTCTAGATTTGACTGTTTTTGACTGTAAAAAAAGATTTGAACCCTTGGGCCCAGTTGTTTAGAAAGTTTAATCGGGATCAGAATGATCTGGATTTGGAAATCCCATGTTCTGCGTATCAGATGATCCATCTTTTGTGCCGGCTTTTCAAAGCAAAATCGGATTGGATCACCCTGACCGAGATGCACCCTTTTTCAGGATGTTGGTAGCCAGACAGTTGAGGCACCCATTGACTTTTATAGTAGGAAAGAAATGTAAAAAAATGGGTCAGGACTGAAAAATTCAGGGAACACTTACCATGCCGGAAGTGCACTGTATGCACAGATAATGCACATCTTTTTCTTATCATGGAAAAACAGCCGCAAAGGAATTCTGGGGAGAAGAATTCATTGATTTAAGTATTCTATCAAGTGTCTGTGTGATAAGGGCAACACAAATACTGATTACCTATCATGCCTAGACGTGAAGATGAAGGAAATTACTCAAGAGCTACATTTGACCTTTAAACATATACCCTGAAGACAGTACGAATAGCATGACAAAATTGCACCTTGATGATTAGAAATGACGTTTTGCGCGAATTATGGGTGTATAGGCCTAGTTTAAAAAGGTGGATTAAAATATTCTGTTCGCAAATAAAATGTAGGCTACCTACATTGTCTTTGTTTTCTTCACATATTCATATCACATATTCCATATTTCACCTCAGGCTCTTCACTGACACCGTTATCTAATCAATAAACACTTTTCATAAAACTTTATTAACGGCAAAATTGTTGGTCACGTTGGCGTGACGTCACAACTGTTGGAAAGTCGTAATTTGTGTAAAAAATGGTTTTCACACAATACTTATTGAATTTATTACACTCGCTGTGTATAATAATAATAAAAAAATGATGAATTCAATATTTTATCAATTTAATACTAAAAGTACGGGGTCTGGGACAATCAAAACAGTCTTATATAAGCTACATTAAAGAAATGTAGCGAAAATAAATTATGAAGACTTTTATAATAAATGATGAAGATATTGTGAAATCAAGAATCAGTATGAGAAAACACTCTTACATTGTTGTATTTTTTCTTGTCAAGTGTGCTTGTGCCATCACCATCATCTTTCTTTAAAATACATTAGACTTGGTTTGATATTTTGTACCTTGGTTTTCAAGTGTAGCCTAACTTAAATGTCGAAACAGTTTTGGGGTAATTGCAGAACTCGGGAAATGATGCATCCACTGTGAAGCAATATGTGTAGGAAAAGCCTTGTTGCACACAAAGGACAGAGGCATCTTTCTGGGAACCAGGATTTATGTCTCCGGGAATGTGCGTGAATTCATCCAGATTTACCGCCCACAGACACTCGCGTGGAAGACACTGACCGGATAAAATCGGTTCCCCCACACAGCAAAAGTTACTGAAACTTCACAAAACACTTTCAAACCCGTTCTGTCGAGCATCGGGTGACACGGTAAGCAACATTTCTCCATTAAACCACACGAGTTGCAATGCGGATCTTCTCGCTCAGGCTTAGTTAAACAGATAAAATCTGCTGAGATTTTAACTTAGCAATTGCGAAATCGTTTGTCATTGTGATGGCGAAGTAGCTAGTAACTTTTAAGTAGCCTATACGTTAAATTCATTGTGTTTATTTCTCAGCAATAAACAATGTATAGGCTATAGTCTGTGTAGATGTTGTTAAGTTAGATAGGCTACTTCTAACTTAACGTTGTGAAGTTAGGTACTTGGATACTTTTGTCTTCTTCACTGGAGTGTGCAAAAAGTTACTGTATCCATCGTTATTGTGTTCTGCAAACAATCCTTTGAATACATTGAATGACGTCATGATAGTGCTGTAGGCTAGGCAATGTTTTGAATGGCATATTAGCGCATTAATGGGCTAAGCGCATTGTCTTAAAGGGATAGTTCACACAAAAATACAGAATAAAATTCTGTCATTAATTACTCACCCTGATGTCGTTCCAAACCCATAAGACTTTCGTTCATCTTCAGAACACATATGAAAATCTTTTTGATGAGAGTTTTCTGTCTCCATTGACAGCTACGCAACTACCACTTTGATGCTTTAAAAAGTTCATAAAGAGATCGTAAAACTAATCCTTATTAATTGAGGGGTTTAGTCCAAATTTTCTGAATTATATGATGAACATATTTAATTTAGGCTTATATTCACATATAAACATTGATCAGCAAACATAACAGAAGCTCAACCGAACCTGCTTTGACGTGTGGAACAAACCTCTTGCCGAATCTCAAACGTGATGCGTAACACGAGAATGAACCTCACTGGTTCTCGCTCGTCAAGCGAACATGTTTGAGTTTCAGTTTACCACAACTGATGTGTGAATTAATGAATATTTATATGTCAATAAAAGCCTAAATTCAATCTGTTCATCATATTAAGCGACGAGTCTCTTCAGAAAATTTGGACTAAACCGCTCAATTCATATGGATTAGTTTTACGATCTCTTTATTAACTTTTTGAAGCTTCAAAGTGGTAGTTGCGTAGCTGTCAATGGAGGGACAGAAAGTTCTCAGATTTCATCAAAAAGATCTGCATTTGTTTTCCAATATTTCCATAATAACCAAGGATTAAAAAGTGGGTGTACACTATTGCTTTCTATAGTCTTTCAGTCAGTCTGAAGTCAGTCCGAATTGCCCTATACAGAGTTTCTCAAATGTTAATTGTCATTTACTCCTTGCATACTATTTCATAAACCTTAAAAAGTGTACATAGTGTAAATGCACTCTGTAGTCAATGTACTGCATGTTGGTGAACTTAAAGGTTTTTCTGAAAAGTTCAGTACACTTGCTGCCTGGTCGGCATTTATAACTGTGACAGGAGCTAGATTTGCTGATTATTGGAGTCTGTGGTCAGCTGATGACTCAGATAGATGCTGTTGTGCAAGTGCCCATGTGTGTATTTAAATGCCAGAGTTCACACTTAAGTAACGTTCAAGAACCTCACTTCCTTCACTACTAGGAATAACAGTTCAACCCCCCCCCCCCCCCCCCCCCAAACTGTTGTCTGTTCCTCATGCAACACTATTGTACGACTTCAGAAGACCTGTAATGTTGTTTCATGGGTTTGAGTGGAATGTTCTTTGTTATGATCTCTTGTGTCAGTGTCAAATGAATGCGGAGAATTGAATATCTTTTTGAACAGACCTTGGAATTGTTTTCAAGCCTTCCAGTTAATCGGGTGTCCTTGAATTTGCCAATATCGCAACTGTTGGGGAAGCAATGTGTCTGGATTGAATGGAAACGAAACTTAAGATGTTTTGAAAGTGACTGCACGCATCTGGAATGAAACTTCTGTTTTCCTTCCACAGGTCCACTTGCTTACTGTGATATGCTGAGAGTTTTTATCAGGGCAGCAGCCATGCGTGTGGAGCTGAGTTTGGGGGTTTTGCTGTTAATGTGCATTTTTAAAGAAACGACCCAATGTTTAATAATCAGCGAAGTGAATTGTGACAATCCCAAATTGGACACTCATGAATTTGTGGAGCTGTACAATGATGGCATGAATCCCACTTCTCTGGATGGATACACACTGGTGTTCTACAACGGCAATGGAGACATAGCCTACCGGGTCATCGATCTGAGCGGACAGCTAACGGATTATAGAGGCTTCTTCTTAGTTGGCTCTGCTGAACTGACTCCCCATCCCGCCATCTCTCTTCCGCCCAACTCCGTTCAGAACGGGCCCGACGCCATCGCACTCTACGGTCCCAACTGGGACCCGGTTTCTGTTGGGGGACACGTTTCAGGAGTGGGGTTGTTGGACGCAGTGGTGTACACTTCTCGTAGATCCGCAGAAGGTGCCGATGGCCTCGCGTCAGTTCTGACTCCCGGCTCGGTTCCGTTCCTGGAGGATGAGTCGGCTCTGGAGGGGGACGAGTCCATTCAGCGCTGCTGGCAGTCGGGAAACCTCTGGACGTTTTACACTGGCCCCCCCACCCCTATGTGGGTCAATCATTGCCCACCGCCGACCCCTGTAAAAGTTTGGATCAACGAAGTCGACATCAACGGGCCGGACCGACAGGGTCTTGTGGAACTCAGTCTTGGCATGGCAAACTGGACGTTTTCTTTGGTGCTTTATGATGTCACCACAGACCTTATTAGCTCGAGTGTGGAAGTCTCTGCAGACGAGGGTGGGATCTTCACCATACCTGTGCAGACTGAAAATTTGGCAGGTAGAGTTAATCAGATACTTATTTAAAATCACTATTCCAAACCAGTGTAATTTAGTATTATTTACACACCATTATAGTATTTGTTAATATTTGGAATTACATTTTCAGTTTTCTTTTCAATTTTAGTAATTTTATGTGTCATTTTCTATAAATTTTTATAATATAATATAATAATATTATTATAATATATTTCTGTTTTGCTTTAATTTATTAAATTTAACTTTTAAACATTTAATTGAATTATTACATTTATTTTTAATCAGTTTTATTTAATTTTTTGGTACTTGAGTTTTTATTTTAGCAGAGGAAACAATTCTACGTTATAATTTTTATCTAATATTATATTTTATTTTATTTCAACTATTTAATTTAAAGACATTTTTTTTTTTTGTATTTGTGGTTTAGTTAACAATACAACGGTAAATTGTTCAAACAATTTAGTGTTGTTTATTGTCTTGAATGTTGTTGGGTAAATCTTAGTAATGTCCAGATCTGATTAACATCTGATAAAAAAAAATAATTAAAAAAAATGGAATTATATTTTGCATAAAGGGAATGAAACGAATTTGTAAGACCATTTTAAAATTTTGGAGGATGTGTTTTGCATTATTTTCATGACAAATATTCTCTTCTAAATTCTCGTAATGTGATGGGAAAAAAACAGAATTAATGAAAATCATCCTGATATAATTATTTTTATTTTTATTTTATTAAGCAGAATAGCATAACAACTGTACATTATAAATGTACTTTACATTTCAAACAATAATTATTATTATTATTTAACTTTTTTTAGTATAGTACGCTGCTGAGTGTTTAGATTTCCAATGTCATGAAAATAAGGCCATAATAAAAAATATCATAGTGGTCTTTAATGTATCTTTAATCAAAAAATGTATTTACTTTTTTTTTTTTTTAATTAAGTGATGAAATATTCATATGCAACTAAATACATTTTTATGTGATATTTGATATTTCAGTGCCACAAAGTGCAGCATTTGCATTGTATGGCGGCCCGTCGACAGACTTCCCTAAGGGCGACCCCCTCAGCCACAAACAGCCAATCGATGCCTTTGTTTACGGTGACTCTGTGCACATGCCCAGTGAGAACCTCACAGAGACACTCATACCCGGGAGAAAACCCTTCATTCTCACAGAAAGGTGATCAGCACGTGCCATACAATGCGTTATTGTGTATTTCATAATATATATTTACCCCTGTTTGTATGCTGCAGTTTCCCCACAGCAGGTGTTCATGTCAGCCGATGTGGTGTTACCGAATGGACGAGAGATCCGGGACTGTTTGTTACGAGGCCCCGGAGTCCCGATAAACCCAATGACTGCGTTTGGTTTCAGTCCTGCCCGCTTAACATGAGTAGGTCTTGATTTCATGTTGCGAAACAAACTTTCTTTCTCTTCCATGTTAAGGACACATTTTTAGGGTTCAATTCAAAACACTTTATTTGTTCCCGAAGGGGCAATTAATGAGGCCACGTAAACCGTATACATAAAAGCATCATACATTTAATAAATAACACAATGTGCATGAAATACATGTTAATTATAATCTGCTACAAGCGAATACCTAAAAAACAAGTCCATACCATGTATAAGAATGAATAAATATGTAAATATATAAATGGGTTCCCCATTATGCGTATCAAAGAACTGTGTCCGGTCATGGTTTTAAGTTCTGCCTTGTTGTTTCAGCCTTTTCTACGAAGGCAGGACCGAGCTATCCCTCGATTCATAGCGGTATTGATTTCCTGCTTAATGAGGTCAACACTAACACACCAGGAGGAGCCGAGGACGAGGAGTTTATAGAGTTGTGGCATCCGTCTGGGTCCCGTATGTCGCTGGATTTCATCTGGCTGGTGATGATCAATGGACAGAATACAGAGGTGTACTATGAGCTGGAGCTGAATGGATATTTCACAGATGATGACGGATACTTCCTGGTGAGCAGCTGCATACTTGAACGCTTGCAAAAGAAGTGCAAATAAGTCATGTTTGAATTCCATTTAGTAGTATGTGTCAGCTATAAAATAGCAGGCAATTATTTACACTCCCATTCAAAAGTTTGGGGTCTTAACATTTTTCAAAGGGGTCGTATTATGCTTTTTTTTTACATTTTCAACTTACTTTAGTGGGTAATGTTGCTGTTTGAGCATGAAAAAGGTCTGCAAAGTTATAGTCTCGTGTAACCAGACCTTCAAACTGACGGCAGAAGGTCCGGACTCCATAGCAGCTTTCATTGGCCAACGACCGCCTTGACTGACATGTAAAGCAACCAATCACAGTTCATTTTGTTCCGCGTCATGTTTAGGGGAGTGTAAATGTAAGGTTGATGTCCTACAATAACAGATCGGTGTGTGAAACTCTTGGAGGTTTTTTAAAAAGTATTTACACAAACTTTACATTCTTTTGAAGATGTTCATAGTTGTAACATGACGGCGTTTTTCTTCCATGAGGGGGTTTGGCATCACGGCATCTTTGTTTCTAGGCGGACCATTACAAAACGCAATGCACACGTCTCCCAGATATCGTGTAGAATATAACCAATCAGGTGACGACTTTGAAAATTAACGGTTACAAAGTCACAAAGTTACAAAGTCATTCCAAAGGGAGTTATTCTTAATATCAGTGCGCACTGTTTCTGAACTCCCTGAAACGCCTCCAATTGTAGTCTTGGGGTTTTCTTCCGGGAACGAACACGTCACAATTAACGTCCTCATTTAAATCATTTCTGCCCAAGACATATGCAAATAAAGGGGTGGGGCCTGGTTGAGTTAGCTATTACTGTGTTGAAACTCGCGGTTATGGTTGACCAATCACAAGACCCTGCTCCAGCCGACCAATCAGAGCACATTGTGCTTTTGAGCAGAAGGGGCTCCAGAGAGACAGGGACTAAACAGAGCGTTACTGACAGACTGGGAAGAGAGGAGAATATGGGAAAAATAATGTGTTTTCTAACAGATCCCCCAAAAAAACAAAAGACATTGAAAAAGGCATAATAGGTCCCCTTTAATGTTTTTGAAAGAAGTCTCTTCTGCTCAGCAAGGCTCCTTTTGTTTGATCAAAAATACTGTAATATTGTGAAATATTATTACAGTTTAAAGTATCTATTTTCTATTTGAATATATTATAAAGTGTAATTTATTCCTGTGATCAAAGCTGAATTTTCAGCATCATTAGTGTCTTCAGTGTCACATGATCCTTCAGAAATCATTCAAATATGCTGGTTTGCTGCTCAAGAAACATTATTTATTATTATTATTACCAATTCATTATTATTATTATTCATATTTTTGTGGAAACATGGCTTTTAAAATCTTTCTGAATCTGTTCTTCCAGATTGGCAGTGCTAAGGTCGGTCCTGACATTAGAATCCCATCGAACACTATTCAGAATGGACCAGACGCTGTAGTGTTGTATCGCAGCAAGCCTCCGCCCTCTCAGGAGAGTCAGAATATTCCGAGAAGCGGTTTGCTGGATGCAGTGGTTTATCGCACTCGTGGATCTGATAAAAGGGTTTCAGAGATAACGCAAGCGCTGACACCGAGACAGATCCCTCTGCTGGAGGACATCAGCGCGTTACCCGGCGATGAGACCCTCAGTCGATGTGGAACCGAGAGACTCAACCTCAGTGCTTTCAGGGTGAGAGCCTGTGTTTCTGTTCATGTGAGCTTCATGCCGAATTCTCATAGAATTCTCATGTCTGTTACATTTTTTTTTCATTTTATTTCACTTCACTTTACTTTTACTTTATTTTATTTTTATTTCACTTTACTTTTTACTTTATTTTATTTTTTATTTTATTTCACCTAACTTTATTTTACTTCTTTAATTTTACTTTATTTCACTTTACTTTAACTTAATTTTATTTTACTTTACTATTACTTTATTTTATTTCACTTTTACTTTTATTTTTATTTCATTTTAATTCACTTTACTTTAACTTTATTTTATTTCACCTAACTTTATTTTACTTCTTTAATTTTACTTTATTTCACTTTACTTTACTTTAACTTCATTTTATTTGACTTTACTATTACTTTATTTTATTTCACTTTACTTTTACTTTATTTTATTTCACTTTTATTCTTTTTTTATTTCACTTTACTTTTTACTTTATTTTATTTTTTATTTGATTTCACTTTACTTTTACTTTATTTTATTTTAATTTAATTTCACTTTACTTTAACTTTATTTTATTTTATTTCACTTAACTTTATTTTACTTCTTTAATTTTACTTTATTTCACTTTACTTTTACTTTATTTCACTTTTATTCTTTTTATTTCACTTTACTTTATTTTATGTCACTTTACTTTTACTTTATTTCACTTTACTTTTATTTTTTACTGTACTTTACTTTTATTTTATTTATTAAAAATGTGTATATTACTTTCAAACCGTATACAGTGACATGTTTTTCAAACATTACCACAATCAAAATGGATTTGATTCATTTTTTAAATTGTAATTACATTACAAATTACATTCGTTTACAGAAATGTTGTAGCAAAACAAACATAGGGGTACAGTAAAGAGAAAGACCATTCCCAGGAAAAGAGAGCATTAATAATAATAATAATAAAAATAAAACAAATTTGAGTAAAAATTAAAAAACTTCTGGCAGTCTAATCATATAATAAATCAAGTTGAAGTATTTAAATTCACAGGCGATAGAGGATGAGCGCATTGCAGTTTGTAAACTGCACATTTTGACAAGTGTAGTAGGTCGTCTAGGCACTGAATGCATGCATAGCATTTACTCACTGTGCACACTATACAATATGAAGAGATGCTTATGTAAGTAGCCTATCAGGATTTATTTTTCCGGGTGACACTGCTTTCTTAGGATTTTATGAGCTGGACCAATCAAATGCATGCCGTATTAACCCTCCATCATGTGTCCACAGGTCACTTCTCCCACACCAAGGAAGCAGAATAACTGTCCCACGAAACCCACTATACCTCCACCTCCTGAGGGTCTCCTCATCAATGAATTCAACATACTAAACTGCACTGATAACCAATGTTTATTTGTGGAGTTGAAAGGCCCACCGTTGACTCCATTGAATGGACTTGTTTTAGTATTTTTGGGGGAAGACTTTAAAGAATTTAGTGTCCCGCTCACTGGCAGCACAGGAACAGACGGGCTCTATCTCATCGGGAATGTGTCTAACGCAGGTGGGTGTGTCGATCTGGAAATGTCTTCTTCTTTGTGAGGCACAGCTTGAAGTGCATGTTTTGGTCAAAAAAAAAAAGTAGACTGATGTGTGCAATAATAAAGCCGAAAATCATTTTAACTTTTGTCTCTGAAACGCATTTTCTCCATTGACATTTCTGAGAATTCTTCATTAAAGACTGAATAACAGCTCTGAGATGAATCACAATATTACATACTTTGATTTAAAGCAGAAAAGTATAGGACAATCTGAGAAATAGGTACAAGGCTGTGTACTTAAAATGATTTTATTAGGGAATAAACATTAAAAATGATCAAATCATTGATTGTTAGTCTAAAACGATATAAACACAATTGTTAAATATTCAAGTATGTGAGGAAATGTAATGAGACCAACTCATTTACATCTGCAGGATTCTGGGAAAGGTCATTTTACTCCTGTTTTCATTTTTAAAGTCATTTTATTTGTAAGTATTTGTTTTAGATTGTTTTTTGCCTTTAATGTGTGCTGTGTTTGGAATGGGATACTAGTGTGCTACTGTGTTATTCTTTACTGGTAATTTGACTAATAAACATGATTGAAGCATAGATAGTCAACCTCAAATAAAATACAATAAAAGTTAAATAAATAAACAAATAAACTGTTCAATGGAGAAAATGAATGGGATTGTTACTTCTGAGAGACTGATGTTCTCTATAGACAAACTAGTGATTTTGATTAAACGGCAGATTAATTCTAAAGAGTCAAATTCATTTGTTTACTCATGGATCTTTGTGTTTGTGCAGATCAGGGTTTGCCAGTGCTGGATCAATTGGAATTTGCTGCGATGCTGTTGTGTTTCGAGCCGTCAGGATCAGGTGTTTATGGGAAAAACTCGCGCAGTTTGGACTGGCTTGTTTTATCCGATGACCCAAAGATACATAGACTTGTCCAGCACAACACAACACGCGTGGAAAGCATGTTGCCCGAGTATGTTTGAGAGCTGCTTTTGTATTTGAATCCAGTGTGTTATTGGAATCAGCAGTTTTTGTACGCTGTTTTCATGCTCTGTGTGCCTGTGTTTTTGTAAGATTTGATTCCTTCTCTCGATGTGCATCAGACGGGCCCGTCCTCTGGGTCTCATCCCAGGAGACTCCAGGCCTCCAGAACCTCTGCCCGAGTCCTGCCTTCTCCAGCTCCATGGATGTGTGCCTGCAGAGAAAATCAAAACCAGGAAGTAAGTGTTTTTAAAGGGATAGTAGAAAATGATTAGCCTGGAAATCCAGACCTAAATCTAAAAGATTAATGGTCTGGCGTCGACTAATGAAAATCGGCCAGCTCGAGGGGCGGCACCAAGCATGCATTTGAAAATCTCACTGCACGCAATTGGATAACACTACGACCAATCACAACAAGCCCCATACGCTTAGCTACCAGCGGAGCTAACTGGTAGATTATACTCTTACCGTATCCGGTCGGGCAAAACAGCAAAAATGCCCTTCTTGCAAAGGAACGATTCGAGCGGCATCTTCTGTTCCTCCTTTAGATAAAAAGCCAAGTCTAACTCGATCATTGTAGCGGCCAAAGCCGTTTCGAACAACTGGTGTTCCTCCATAGCCTTCTTGCAATGTTTACTAATGAATTCGACGTTGCAGCGCTGTCGTCATCTCACCTCTGGCCCGCCTATATCAGATAACCCGATGTGATTGGTGCAGCTCAGATACAAGGGCATATTTAATGAGCATCATTACTCGACACCAGAGTAACTCGCTGAGCAAATTCAACTTGTGCTCTCGCGAGAACTCTGGATTACCAGGGTAGAAAATGATAGCATACGGGTTTAAAATGATTTGAGGGTGAGTAAATAATGACAAAATTCATGCCGCAGCTCAATTCTATTATGACCAATGCAATCTACCAGAAGCACAAGTTAAAAATAACGTGGCTTGGCAAACACTATGTTCGAATAATGCATATATTAGCCACAGATCAATCTACAAAATCTGCCTCTGTCTCTGTACATCTGTTAAAGCCGTTAAAATACAACAAATATTCGGTGTCTGTTGAAAACCCAGAATGCATAACACATATTTTTTTAGAACAACATTGTTGAACTCAAATGATCACACACAAAAATGGAAAGGTTAAAATTGATTTCTCTCATGCCGGCCAGTAGCATCTATCTGTTATTTTGGTTTGTGATGCTCTATGACACTCATCGAGAACATTTGAAGAATTGCTGTATGTGTGTCAAAAACCCACAAAACATGCACAAGCATGTTGAACACACCCAGAGAATTAAAACTGCTGGAATGACAGGTGACTCAGAGAAGATGAGAGAGTTTAGATGACTTATCCGTCATTGTCCTCCAGGTTGTCAGTCTTTTTTCACTTGGTAGGAAGTTAAAGTTTTCCCACGGTCCTCAGAAGAACTGGAAACATTTCAAATGTTGATTTTTCTATGCCTGTGTAGAGTCATCCAAATTAATACATCGTCACATATTAATGGTAATAGTCAGTACACACACATGTTCAAATGTTGTTGAAATTAATATTTCTATTTAGCAAGGATGCATTAAATTGATCAAAAGTGACAGTAAAGACATTATAATGTTACAAAAGATTTCTATTTCAAATAAATGCTGTTCTTTTGAACTTTATACACATTAAAGATCTTGAAAAAGTTCATAGATAATAGTAGATATTAAAGGTCCCATGGCATGAAAATTTCACTTTATGAGGTTTTTTAACATTAATATGAGTTCCCCTAGCCTGCCTATGGTCCCCCCAGTGGCTAGAAATTGTGATAGGTGTAACCCAAGCCCTGGGTATCCTGCTTCGCCTTTGAGAAAATGAAAGCTCAGACGGGCGAATCTGGAATATTCCCCTTATGTCGTCATAAGGGGAAAGGTTACCTCCCCTTTCTCTGCTGGCCCGCCCATGAGAAAACGAGATACGCGAGGAGATGGTCCTCACTGCAGAACACGAAATCCTGGGGGAGGAGTTAGATCCAGATCAAACTCCTCCCACCTTCCTTATACCTAAACCTACCAATCTCCACCCCTTAGATCTGGATCCAACTCCGCCCCCTGGATCTCGTGTACTGCAGTGAGGTGCTTCTGTACGCGAGCGTGATATTGATTTTTCCTTGAGAGACATCATGGCTTGCAAATGAGCGAAGCATGGCAGTTGCTCAGTGTTTGGATGTACAAATGAACACAAAAGTATTTTTTTAGTTCCTTCATCCGAGCCTCTGAAGAACCAGTGGGTTATGTGAATTTCTGATGTGTAATTGTTCAAGTTCAGACAGATAATCTTTCTCTCAAAATCATTCAATACTGTTTATGCATCAGTAAATCAAGCCAGTGACTAAACGTCGTTTCTCTTAGTAGGATGAAAATAATCTTACTTAAACTGTGATTAATATACAGTATATACAGAAAGCGATAAAAGAACAATCCCTTTCCAATCGCCCAAGCTGTCAATCACACAGCACGAGTTTATCTGGACACTTGCCAAAACTCGTTATGAAATCAATGACGCTGTTACGCTGCACAACGAAGCTCTTACTGTACTTACCTCATGTTTGCATTGGTGAAAGAAAGCATTAGTGAGGGTGCAGAAACTACGTTGCAATGATAAGATCTTTATTCACGCGATCAACAGACTGTCATCAGTGCTCATCACTGCAACCTTTTATGTGATGGGAATAGATCTAAATACTTTAAAATCTTCTCACGATTCTTTAATCTCGATAGCTGTAATAGTAAAAACGTATAATAGCTGTAATAGTAAAAGTTTTCGAGAGAGTTCCACATGTAATACTAGCTATTTTATATGCAAGCATGTCAGCCAATCACAGCAGTGGGCGTTTACACTGAAGTCTCTCAGCAGCCAATCACAGCAGTGGGCGTTTACACTGAAGTCTCACAGCAGACACACCCCTTCAAACAGAGCATTCAAATCAGAGGCTAAAATCAGGCTTAGGAAAAATGCCTTTGATTTATAAATTATGACAATTTTTGAACTAAAAAACATACTAACTTTATAAGGGAACCCCAGGAAACATTATAACATAATAAAATAATCCATGCCATGGGACCTTTAATAAAAAATGTTTCTTGAGCTGAGCATCAAATCATCATATTAGAATGATTTCTGAAGGATCATGTAACACTGAAGACTGGAATAATGATGCTGAAAATTCAGCTTTGATCACAGGAATAAATTACATTTCAAATTATATTAAAATAGAAAACAGCTATTTTAAATTGTAATAATATTTCACAATATTGCTGCTTTTACTGTATTTACTGTACTAATGTCTGCTCTTTTCAGTAGGCACTTAATGTGAGATGCATCTAAAATGTCCTCTTCTAAATAAATCAGTATTTTTTGATGGCCGTTCACTGAGTTCTTCATCTGTCTCTTTCAGATTGTGACCAGGAGGAATTGACTTATTTGTTAGAAAATGTGTGTAACTGTGGGATCTCAAGCTTGCATGTTAAAGGTAAGACACAATAAAACACACATTCATGGTGTTAAAATGTACCTGAATTGAGTTGACCTGATACTGATGGAAATGTCCTGTCTTTACGCTATGTTAGGTGTGAATGTGTCCTGCGAGGCGGGTATGTTGGACGCACAGGGGCCTGTTCTTGCTGTTTCTGGACAACAGAGGGAGCAAATCACTGAGACACTGAACAACAACAAGCTCTCATGTGCACCCGCACAGGAGCGACTGGTTCATGGAGGTACACACACACACACACACACACACACACACACACACACACACACACACACACACACACACACACACACACACACACACACACACACACACACACAGATGTTAATGCCAGATAACTGCTAGAGTTTGCTCTTATGGAAGTCCTGGGTTTATACTGGCCTAAAGAAGTAACCTTGTGTGTGTGTGTTTATTTTGTATGTCCAGCGGGGTCACCGGTCGCACTGCAGGTCGGGCTTGTACTCGCAGCGCTTCTGCTGTTCGCACTGGGTGCTGCGCTGTTTGTCTACTTGTACAAAAAAAGGTGAGGAAAGATTAGTTTGTGTGTGTGTGTGTGTTTTGCATTAAAGGGTTAGTTCACCCAAAAATGAAAATGATGTCATTAATGACTCACCCTCATGTCGTTCCAAGCCCGTAAGACCTCCGTTCATCTTCGGAACACAGTTTAAGATATTTTAGATTTAGTCCAAGAGCTTTCTGTCCCTCCATTGAAAATGTATGTACGGTATACTGTCCATGTCCAGAAAGGTAATAACGACATCATCAAAGTAGTCCATGTGACATCAGTGGGTTAGTTAGAATTTTTTTGAAGCATCGAAAATACATTTTGGTCCAAAAATAACAAAAACTACGACTTTATTCAGCATTGTATTCTCTTTTTGGGTGAACTAACCCTTTAAGCTCTCTGTGGTGATGCCTATAATAAGATGTATTATAAATATTATTAATGTCAATATAGAGTTTAATTCTTAAGAGTTTTTTCTAATACTAAATATTGTTTATTTATGCCAAATCAAATTTAATATCAATATACTGTTTAAAACGTATGTATTAATGTAGTTGTATATTATAATATAATAAAATGTATATTAATATTAATTCAGTTCATTAATTGGTAGAAATAAAAAGTATGTAATATTAAAACAAAATTGACCAACTTTTAAATGAAAAGTAGTTTAACTTTTTATTATTATATATAATATAATCATAAATAATAATTTAACTGACCAATGAATATACACTGAACAAAATTATAAACGCAACACTTTTGTTTTTGCCCCCATTTTTCATGAGCTGAACTCAAAGACTTTTTCTATGTACACAAAAGGCCAATTTCTCTCAAATATTATTCACAAATCTGTCTAATTATGTGTTAGCGAGCACTTCTTCTTTGTCGAGATAATCCATCCACCTCACAGGTGTGGCATATCAAGATGCTGATTAGACAGAATGATTATTGCACAGGTGTGCCTTAGGCTGGCCACAATAAAAGGCCACTCTAAAATGTGCAGTTTTAACGTATTGGTGGGGGTCCGGGGCAAAAAAGAGCATCCCAAACACATTCATTCATGCTGACGGCCGGATTAATAATTTAAATGTGGAATTTAAAAATCCACATTTAAAACATTTTACACTTATATAACATGGTTTATAGCCATAGTTATTTAGGCGATTAACACAGTAAAGCCACAACATTCTTTCAAGTACCTTGGAGTACCATGGTAAATACTGTGGTACCCTGAATATGATAATCATTTTGTACCATAATACAGTATATATCAAAGTACCATCTCATTGGATATACTTTTTAAAGAATATATTCATAATTCATTTACAGTTTTTGTTGTGTGATTTGTAGAATGAATGTGCTCTTGCTCACCTTCTGCATTTGAGAAAAGAAAAAAGATATGTTCGAACATGTTTCAGCTCATTATGTGTGCATGTTTTTGTGTGCTGATCTTTTCGCAGACGTCCTGCTGACTACCTCTCCATGCAGTTGAGCGAACAGGTCGAGACGCCACTCGAACTTTAGTGTGTTTGCTAGAGTGTGTGAAGTTTTGTTTGCGTGTTTTTACTATAGATGAATGCAGGCTCACAGGTTTTGATTATGCAATGTTGATATTCTCAAGATTTTATCAAAGTGTCAGGATGTTTAATTTCTTTAGTGTTTTATCAAATGTTCCAAAAAACTTTCTTTTATTGAATTCAGGTGTATTTGTATTGTGACTTTGAAGTATATAGTACATACTTTTTTAGCACTTGCGAAGTACGTACTTATCCAAAAAAAAGTACCTACTCAAGAGAGTGCGATTTTGGACGCAGCCCATGTTTATGAATTTAAAACCTTAGCATCAGTGTGTGCCAGCATCTGACATTGTGCCACTGCTAAAGTCCGGCCGTTTGTGACTGCAGGTTTCTGTACGTGTTTCCTTCATGAGTCTTTCTCCAAATGTTGTGTTTGTTTCATGTGTTTACAGATTTTCTTTTATGCATCTGCGAAGCGTTATCAGTTGTTCTCAGGGTCATCAGATCAGTGTTTTGAGTGCATTTGACCACAGAAGCATTTCGGTGTGTCGCTTACAGTAAGACGGAGCAAAAACTGTCCAGATGGTTACTTACAGTACACACTGTTCCCTCAGTTCATTCTCACTAGTTATATTGATCTTGCCTGGTAATTAGATATTAGACTGTTCTGTCACTTAAATCTCATTCTAGGACTGGCAAGTGCTCATGACATTCAATTTTAAGGACCCTAGACAGAGCAGAAAACACACATGCAGGAAATAAAGGGTGGAAATGACAAAGTATTATATTGATTACTAGTGTCGGTGTGTAGAGTTGCAATTCCATCCATTATGTTCATTTTCAAAGGTCTTTTTTTTTTTTTGCATTTTGCTGTGTTTTACAATTTGCCAATTTTACATTTTCACTGGTTCCTTGTAAGTTCTTTGTATGTAATTGATTATTGATTTAGTCTTTCATTATTGATTTTACATTTGTAAGAGGAAATTTTCTTTTCTTTTTTAAAAAAAAAAAGGACCATCACAATAAATGTTTTTTTCTTAACATTGGCTGTGCATGAAGTCATTTTCTTTTCTATATAACACTGTACACTACCGTTCAAAAGTTTGGGCTCTGTAAGATTTGTTAATGTTTCTGAAAGAAGCCTCTCACACACATCAAGGCTGCATTTATTTGATAAAAAAAACATTGTCACATGATCCTTCAGAAATCATAGTAAAATGCTGATTTGGTGCTCTATTATTAATAATGGTTCTTATTTTTATCAATGTTGAAAAGGTCGTGCTGCTTCATATTAAAACAAAAAAAATCTTCTTTTTTTTTTTTTTTATCAATTAGTTCCAAAAATATATACAAAACCTGTAGTAATTTAAAAAAAACATGTTAACAAGAAGATTAAATCTAATATTTGGGGGATAATATAGCATAATGGGTGATTTACAAGAAATTTTTAAAAGGCTGGTCATTTTTAACAGGGAACTCCAAATGTGTTATAGAGTTATAAGGTGTTGTGTGTGTGTGTGTGTGTGTGTGTGTGTGTGTGTGTGTGTGTGTGTGTGTGTGTGTGTATGCAGCACATGTATATATACACACACATCACACTCTTTTGTCTCTTCCTGTTCTTTAATCAGCACTTCCTGTCCTGTCCGTATCGGATGCATCTTCTTAAGACATAGTCCCCAATATAGCGCCTACATTCACTTTTTATTGTTCACCACCTTGTTTTGCATAAGCTTTTTTTTGTTTTGTTTTTTTTGCTTTGAACCTTAGTGTGTCTATGTAATGATCTTCACACAACTGTAGTCATGTGTGAATATATGCGTTTTTTCTTTTCTGTTTGCACAGTCCAGTGCTTCATGTAAAGCAAGCGTTTGGAAGTGTGTGTGTGTGTGTGTGTGTGTGTGTGTGTGTTTTGTATGTGGTTTTGTGCACACAATGGCAGCATGTCAGACGATGCTCACGTCAAAAGTGCATCTGTGGCCTGTTGCACAGGAAGAGAAGGAGGTGCGACAGGAAGGGTAGAAAGAGAGGGAAAGAAAAAGACAGACGTTGCGTGACAGAGACACTCAAACAGAGAAAGTGTCGAATGGAGGATGAAGATGAGATCTGTGAGAAGTAGGGTAGAGACGAGCGGAGGCTAGTGAAACTGAACTCAAAAACACCTGCTGCTTCAGTCGTGTGTTGAGAGCCTCTAAATCTGAAGAACAACGAGACGAACTGAATCAACGGTGAGTATTCAGTTTCCTCACTACAGCTGGCTGTCTAAATGTCATAAGTATTGATAACAACATCTGTCTGTCTGTCTGTCTATCTATCTATCTATCTATCTATCTATCTATCTGTCTGTCTGTCTGTCTGACACACACACACATATTTAAATATACATATATATATGAGCTTATTATATTGTGTATTGAATATGTTTCACAGGTGTACGCCCATAAACATGACTTTAATGATTTGAGAGCTTTTGAGAACACAATCGTACATAAATGTAAAATAGTAATCACTAACCATAGTTATATCAGTTAATATTACTACAGTAAAATCCAGTAAAATTTCTTTTGTGTATTTTAAGGAAAATTTGTGCAAAACTCACAGCCATGAATGTTATAGGCTTTGCATTGGCAAGATAAACAGAACTATTTTGCAGCTTCATTTTCGGATTATTTTGACTCCTACACTTTACAAGTGTTGCTGGAAATGTTCAAAAAATACTTTTGCTTTTTCCTTCCACGCACCTTGTTGATTTGGTGAAGTTGCACCAGAATAACTCCACAGCAGAATATTTGTCAGGTTTCAGCTACTATTAAAAACCCAACCGTGGGAATTTTTTTTTTGTTTTCGATATATTTTTTTATTAAAATTTTACAAAGGAAGTTACGTACTAATGTGTGAAGACGTTTAGGCCAGTTTACACCTTAAGTGAAAGTGTTACACTGTACTGACACAAACACTGCTGTTCTGTTACTAATTTATCTCATACATCTTAATGAATTATGACCGTTAAAACATTTATAATGTTAACGAACGATTTCTATTTCAAATTAATGCTGTTCTTTTGAACTTTCAATTCATAAATGTGTCCGGAAAACAATAATGCATCAGTTTCCATAAAAATATGCAGTAGCACAACAGTTTTCAACATTGATAATAATCAGAAATGTTTCTTGAGCATCAAATCATATCAGAATGATTTCTGAAGGATCATGTGACACTGAAGACTGGAGTAATGATGCTGAAAATTCAGCTTTGATCACAGGAATAAACTACATTTTAAAAGATATTGAAATATTAAACAGTTATTATAAATTGAAATAATATTCCACAATATTACGGTTTCTACTGTACATTTGAAAGGTAGGGTAGGCAATTTTCGGAGAGTTTATGAGCAAGTTAGCTTTGAAATGATGAGATCCCACCCTTCCTTCAGAGCGTCTCAAAGCCACGCCTCCTTCAAAACACATGAACACGCGTACAGCATGGAGCAAATAAAAGCGCCACGTAAACTACCTCACGTCTCAAAGCACATAACATCACAATAATAATAATGAGCAAACAACTTACCTGTACCACCTGACTGCTACAGATTCATTTTGGCGTTGATAGTGTTGACATTGAAACGCATAAATTCGAGTCACGAACCGCTCCGAGTATAACGTCACAGGTTTCCATCTCTTGCAAATTACAGTAGTTACGCGGCTGCTGTTTCGGTTGCGGTGCTCGGTGACTGACGTCTGTCTAACTCTGCATAGCATGACGTGTGATGTCTGTGTACGGAGTTATGGAAATACATATGCTGACTGAATGCAATGATTGGATAAACATTACGCCTTTCCAAAGACAATACACTGTCAGAAATAGGGGTACAGTAGGAGTCCATTTCTGTCCCCCAAGTTACAATCTACACTAACGTACCCCCATAGGGCTTATTATTGGACCTCAAGGTACATATACTGTACCGTTTCTTTTAAAGGTTAAGGTACAAAATTGTACCCTTGAGGGTACAGCCCCAGTGACAAGCCATTGTACCCCTAAAGGTACAATTATGTACTTTATTTTCTGAGTGTATATATACATTTAGACCACCAAACTTAGTGATTGCTATCAGGATGTGAAGAGACTTAGCCTGGTTAAAACCAGACCATTCTCAGTAGTAACTGAGTTATGGTCTGGCAAAGCTTCATTAATAACTCATTTCCAAAGGGGCGTCACCAACGGATGTCGCTCAAATGCCTCTGGGCACAATTGGATAGACCTAAAACCAATCAGAGCGATCGTCATCGTGTAAAGCCATATGCTGCGTCCCAATTCGCCTAAGTTACACTACCCCATAAAAGTATGTACTCTTTTTGTGAAGAAAAGGTATTTACTTTTGAATGTGTAGCAAAAAAGTAGGCAAGCTTTGGGACATACTACTTCATCATCTTTATCGGACGGATCTGTCACGTAAACTGCCCTGTCAATCATCTTGTCACAGTTAAAATCCTCTATTAAATCTAATTTCATTTCCTACTGTTTCGGAAAGAAATGTAGCAGCACGTTCATCTGCCAGTGGGTCTTTCATGGAGACTGTCCTCATGTGTTTGCAATTTTAATATAATAACGCATTTAAAAGTTGCTGCGCTTCACCAACGGACGTCGCTCAAATGCCTCTGGATGCAATTGGATAGACCTAAAACCAATCAGAGCGATCGTCATCGTGTAAAGCCCGCCCCAACGTTTCTGATTGGTGCCGCGATTTCGAGGGATTAGAAATGGGCTTGAATGAGCTCTTTGCCAGACTACTTGCAGAGCAAATCTAAATTTGCCGGAAGTTGTCTGGGTTTTCCCAGGCTAGAAGAGACTTTTAACTAGCGTAACAAAAAAACATTTCTGGAACAAATCACCTACCCTGCCTTTAACAACATCAATGAACCTCTTCCATTAATTCATTCATTCAATGACAGTAGTCTCCTTAATTTCGAGGTCTGTTTTAACTTTAAATGGAAGCCACATTATCGATAGCTATGACGGATGTACTTCTCTATCACTTGCTTCTACAAATTTGCTGCCGACTCTTCTAAATCTATAGGCTACTTCGGCTCAGCCGTGAGGTTTCAGGGGTTTCTCAGCAGTTGCTGAATAACATCTGCAGAAGCAAACGCTTGACAACGTTCTGCTGACTTCGCCGTTTCTTTCTGCCGCTGTGTGTCTGTCATATGGGACTCATTATATGTGTTTGAGGAGAAGGTCGAGGTTGCAGTTTCTACCTCACCTGAACTCCTGCTTGTGCTTTTTTGAGTCTACATGCTATGCAGATTGTTTTTTTAATAGAAATATACCTTATTGTAGCATACAATTTTCATAGATTTCTTAACGCTACTGGCTTCTAACCTGTGTCTCACATGCTGTAACCATAGAAACACAATGTTTATTGATGCATGTGGGTAATGAGGTCAGGTCTTGGTTTCCACTGAACTGATATGTACTAGAATCAGTATCTTTGCATCCCTATCTCTAAAAGCTTATGCTACATGTTCTTTGTGTATGTATTTGTTTGTTCATTTACTAGTATACTAACATCACCAGAGTGTCACCATTCCACATTTCGTTAATTACAAAATGTGAGCATTACTTGTCTGTGCAAATCTCTTATCTACAATGCCGTATCCATTTGATTGTTGCGTGTTGTGTTTGTGTGTTACAGGGGAATGGATCCTACTGAATCACACTGATGGTCTGATACCCAGCACACACACACACACACACACACACACACACACACACACACACTCGGACACGCTTTCCTTTTAGCGCTCTGCTGGGATGGCTAGACATGACCATATCCCATGGGAGGAATACTGCTACCTGGATCTGAAGTCCAATGCTCAAAAACAAGAGACTAGCAAAAGGATGGAAGGTAGAGATGGAGAGCCCACAAACACATTTTAAAACTCACATCTGTGAGTGTCTGTGCATAAAAATGACAAAAATATTACATTTTAATAAAATACATCGTTTTTTGTTTATTGTATATTTGTATGTGTAAATATGTTTGTATTTAATATTTGTTTTGAATATTGTTTATACATAATGAAGTAGTATAAATGTACAATACTGACAATTTCTCTGTCATCAGCAATATCAGCCATTATTAGTGAATATTAAATACCTTAGCAGATCCATGCATGCCTGTGCATCATTTTTTTTATGCTGTAATATTTTTAGATATTTATATTTGTAAATATATTTGGGTTTCATATTTTTTATTTTAAAAAGTAGTATAGATTTTTAATACAGACCATTTCTTATTTCGTATAATCATAACAGCTATTATATTAAATATTAAAATGTGTTTTATTTTATAAGTACAATAATGTTCCATCTGTTAACATTACATTGCATAAACTAACAATGAAAAATACTTTTGAAACATTTATTAATCTTAGTTAATGTCAAATTCCAACATTTACTAATACACCTTTAAAATTAAAAGTTGTATCTATTAATATTATTTTAATGGACCTGAGGTAAAAATGAACAGTTGTATTTTTATGAACTAATGTTAAGATTTATAAATACTGTGACAAATGTATTGCTCTAATGCATTAACTAATAAAATTTACAATAAATGTACAGTGTTATCGAATAAATTTTCAGTTCTAGAAGAACATTCAGTATCTTTGCATCCCTATCTCTAAAAGCTTATGCTACATGTTCTTTGTGTATGTATTTGTTTGTTCTTCAGATCCCGGGTGGTTACGCAGACACCAGGCTTTGTTGCAAAGGTTCTTATCCACCTCCATCTTGGTAAATGTGGTCCATCACATGAGAAAAGCAGACCTGCTCAATACACAGGAGGCGGGGCTTATCCAGGAAATGGGGGCTTTGAAGGATAAAGTGCATTTATTGGTTGAGTTCCTGTCTGTCACTGATCCACATGGCGCCGCCCTTCAGACTTATCTTCAAAGTTCACACCTGACTGAGTACAACCTTATAACTGTACATGGTATGCATGACTTTATTTGTCATTTTCCAATCACTTTTCATCCCTTAGTTCCTCACTTCTCCCTCTTTCTCTCCGCAGACTCTGTGGTTCGACCGCATAAAGACGCTCTACTTCAGCGACTCAAAGAAGACGAAAAAACATTTGCGCAACTCGGCGGAAGCTCACACGGTTCCACTTTCCTCCTTATTGAGTGCGTATCTGACCTTCAGCAGCGAGAACACGACCTCGTACAGGTGTCAGTCAACAGAGGGGCGGGGCCTCTTCACGGTCGAGCACTGGGATTGGACAAGCTGATCGTGCCTTTGACGAGGGTTAGCACCGCCCCACGTGTGACGCTGACCGTGGGCGTGGCTGGCAGCGGGAAGACCCGGATGGTCCACCGTTTCGTCCAACTTTGGAGCAGCGGTCACATCTATCCAGAGCTGAGTCTTGCGATCCCCATTGCATGCTGGGAATTGAGCAGTTTTGATCGGTTATCGGTCGAGCGCTTGCTACGGTTGTTCGTTCCGCATGATAACGTGGATGTAATTATTTTTAATGAGTCCTGCAAAATATTACTAATTTTGGATGGATTGGAAGAATTTCGCCAATCGTTGGATTTCGCAGATGCTCCGCCCACTAGCGACCCTCGTCGCGAAATTCCAGTATCGGACCTCATTGCGAATATTGTACGAGGTAACCTTTTGCCATGGGCAACACTCTGGCTTTTGTCAAGGCCTGGTGTTGGAGCGAAAGTTCCCGCGGGATTGGTCGATCGTGTGACCGAAGCCCCGCCTCTTTCGCGAACGCAAATAAAGAACTATATTAATCATTGTATTACGAACACGTTAGATGTGCACTCTTTATCACAAGAGAGCTCATCGTCTCAAACGCACATACCTGAGGATGTCTCCTCTCAAGTGTGGACTTACCTGAATTCTCAGAAACCGTTGCTCATTTTGTCTTCCGTCCCCGCGGTCTGCCACATTATCGTGACTACATTATCGCGCCTTATAAAGTTGGAGTCAGATTCCACGCCCCTTCCCCGGACTCTAACAGAAGTCTACGCCCACTACTGTTGGCCACACCTCTCTGGATCAGACCCGGCCAGTGGCGGCATCAGGAAGTCGCTGAGCTCTCTGGGACGTCTTGCGTTTTATAGCCTTTTACGGCGACGGCATACATTCAGCGAGAACGAATTGCGAACTTACGGTGTTGACGTACCTCCTCAGGTTGGGACTCTCGGCCATCGCATCCTCCAGCGCAAGCAAAGCTGGTCGTCCGAATGCGTGGTGTGGCAGTTCACGCACACGTCTGTGCAGGAATTCCTGGGAGCTCTTTTTTACTACGTTTCCTCAAGGCGTGGGATGTTTGATCTGTTCTCCGAAAGTAGTGTCTCCTGGCCCCGCATTGGCTTCCACAGTCACTACCGTGCAGCGCTGCAGAAAACCAACCAATCGGATGCCGCAGCGCAAGGCAACCTCGACCTCTTCATGCGCTTCTTGTCAGGGCTGATGTCTCCGGCGGTCACCGCTTTGCTAGGTGGTCCTCTGGGCGTTTCCCGCGAGGAGCAGGTGACCCAGCGCACCACGGCGACAAATTTGCTTCAGAATACGGTGACGGGGACAGGAGGCGACGCCGTAAGTATGCGCAGTGTCACAATGGTCACGTGTCTGGCGGAGCTGCAACAAGGGGAGTGGCTACGGTCAGTGGAGGAGGATCTCATTAACTGCGGCCTGCGGGGAAAACTGAAGGGCGGAGTTTGCTCTGTGCTAGCTTACTTGTTGCAAGTATCAGATGCATGTACAGAAGAAACACAACTGTCTAATTGCCTAGACTCCTCCTCCCTAAAGAGGCTCCTCCCACAGCTGCTGTACTGCAGTAATCTGAGGTAAAACGTGCATGTAAATACACATTTACCTCAGTGCTATCATAGCACTGAGTGCTATGGGTGATATCAGCTAAATTGGGCCACTTTTTGGTAAATCGTTTGGGACAATAATACAATACCATATATGCCTTTTCCATGTGTTTTTATGATTAATAATGACTGTTTTTGATAGTTTTGTGTTGAAATTATATAATAAAATATAATTATTTAGGCCCTACAGTTCTTGAAACATCAGCTGTGCCAACTTTTTTTGCATGAGCAGTTTCAGGTAAAATGGGCCAGTCAAACTGCAAAGGGAAATAGTAATTTATCATCAATTTTAATTTTAAAACACAATTGCTTATACAGCCACATAACATTTAAACTGCATTAAACAAACATATTCATATGTGCCATTAAAAAATGGCATTTTCAATAGTGGCAGACTGGCAGCCTTTGCCCAAGCCCTGCTGAACACCGCAAAGAACTCCATCCTTGACAGCTTCTGCCCAGCCATCATCCTCGTCCACTTCCTCCCTTCCTGATCCCCGGGCACACACACACACACACACACTCAAACACATGTGTATGTGTGTTTGTGAGTGACACAGATGATGGCCCATTTTAGCTGAAACAATGTGGCCCATTTGACCTCAGTGGGTTAAGGTAAATTGGGCCACCAAGAAAAACATCACTTTTTCAAAAAATATGTTCATATACCAAACTAACAACATTATTTCTGATTGATGCCATCAAGACAGATATTATGCATAGTTTTTGTATGTGCATGTTTTTTTGTTTTTTTAATAGATGTATCATCCTTATAATAGTTGATTTGGTATGCCAGGCTACTTACCATGCAGCTTTCTGGTGCAGTCTTGATTTGAATTATTGCCCCGCCCACCGTAGCAACCATAAACCAATCAAATCACCTGTTACTTGTCAAGCACAGTTATGACAACAGTTTGAAATCCTTTGCAGTCATTGGCTCTAAATTCCAGAGGGGCTGGGACCCCCAAACCTTAAATGGCCCATTTTACCTGATGGCCCGTTTTACCTGATATCACCATATTCTTAGATGTTTGCAAAGAAAAGGCCCTTATAGGGTTAATTTACCCAAAACTGAAATTTCTGTCATTAATTACTCACCCTCATGTCGTTCCAAACCCGTAAGATTTTCGTTCATCTTCGGAACACAAATGAAGATATTTTTGATGAAATCTGAGAGTTTTCCACCATAGACAGCTACGCAACTGACACTTAATAAAATAAGGCCCAGAACGATTGGAAAGATATCATAAAAGTAATCCATGTGACTACAGTGGTTTAACCTCGATTTTATGAAGCGACGCGAGTGCTTTGTTTGCACGAAAAAGAAAATATTGACCTGCAATCCAGTAGGGGGAGCACCACGACGCACGTGTATTGTGTTGACTCAAGACCGGAAGTGAACGCGCTTTGGATAATATTATTAATATTATTATAAAACAATTTGAGGGTGAGTAATTAATGACAGAATTTTTGTGTGTGGAATAAACAAAACAAAAAAATATATTGTGTATGCTTTGTATTACAGAATGGAAAACAATGAATTTAAGGAAGGTGCCATGGAGCTGTTGGGAAGTCTGTTGAGTGCCAAAGAGTGTCATATTCAGATGCTCAGGTACCAGTTATTTTAGGATTACTGATGTACTATTAATACTTTGAAATTGTTTATTTTATTTTATTTTAGTCAACGAGTAATTTTGTTGTGTGAAATTTTTATTAGATTTGTCTTTTAACCCTAGTGGAAAAAAACCTATATCAAAATGTATATGATTTATTTCATACTAAGTATACTACAAATCCATTACCACTTACTGACATATCGCTTGAGACATAATTAAACTTTCTTTGGATAACTTCTTTATTGCACAATGCACATTTCTTAATATGAAGCCTAAAATGTGTTTTAATATCACTATTAGTAAGGATAGTATATAATCTATAAATGCAAGATTTTTAAAGTGTGCCTAAAGTATACTTGCAATAATTCCATTTTAGCACAATCAAATATACATAAGTGCATTAAGTACAAAATTAATTGTTAGTATACAAAAAGTACAATTGCAGGGTATTTATATTAAGTATATACTGTATTTGTAGTATACTTAGCTTATTTATGTTAACATTCTTTTCTTCAAGTAACAAAAATATTTTTTTTAATGTTTTTTTAATATAGATTTAATAACCCTGTAAGGTACACATAAACTTATTGACTTGTTTAACTCTCTATCTCTCTCTCTTCTAGTCTGGCTGACAACTCAATCAGCAGTAAAGGAATTAATCCACTCAGTCGGGCTCTACTCGTCAACCGAACCCTCACGACCCTGGAGTCAGTGACTTTATTAACAAAATTATTCATTTATTTTGTATTTGTATATTGTATTTTTGTGCATTATATTGTATTTTCAATACTATATTTTAACTTGGTCACTGAAGAATATAATGCAAACGAATGTGATATGTCCTTTCCTTTGCCCTTGATCCTTATAAACTGAATCCACAAGGGAAATTGAGGATGTTAAATAAAATAGTTCTTGTTTCTTCTCTTAGCCTCCGAGGCAACAACATCAGCGCCAAGGGAGCAAAGACCTTGAGCGAGGCACTAAAAATGAATCAGGTCCTCGTGTCAGTCAAGTAAGTTCTAATAAACCATTATAGAATTGTGACAGCTGTAATTTATAACATAATATAATATAATTAGTGCTGTCAAGTAAATATGATGCATATCTAACATAAAAGTTGTGTGTGTGTGTTTGTTGGTATACAGTATAAATACAGACATATATTTACAAAATTTTTATGTTAGATGCGATTAATTGACTTGACAGCACTAAATATAATATAATAGCCTATAATATAATTAAATGTAATGTAATATCATATTTAATGCTACATTTCTAATTTCATAAATTATATTAATAAAATAACAAATGAGGTCCTGATGTCAGTCAATTGCATTCTGATTAGCCATAACAAAATTTTTTAGAATATTAATAATATATTTAATTAATTTATATATTTTTTTATTAAATAAAACAATTTAAATTGAAAAATGTTATTTAAAAAATAAAATAAATATTATTTAATAAATTAAAGTAATAAAAAACAACTTTAATGTGTAAATTGAAGTCCTAAAGTATTTAATATGTGTGTTTGTGTGTTGATTGGTGTAGTTTGCAGAGTAATCACATAGAGGATGACGGTGCTCGTGCGCTGGCGGACGTTCTTCAGTCAAACCGAAAGCTCACCACACTGAAGTGAGTCTGTGTTTCAGTGTGTGTGTGTGTGGGTGCGTGTGTGTGCTTTAATAGAGCATCATGCAAATGCAAATCTTCATGCATTGCAGTCTTCAGAAGAATGGCATTGGAGCAGAGGGGATGAAAAAAATCGCAGACGCCCTCACAAAGAATCAGACTCTACAGGATCTCAAGTAAGATTCTCAGGTGTCTGCTTAAAGTCTGATTGAGTGATTAACGGAGAGATGAAACTCTGTATTGAGAATAATTGTGTGTGTGTTTCTACAGTGTGTCCGGCAATCATCTGGGTGACTTGGGAACAGTGGCTCTGGCTCAGGCGCTTATGGTCAACCACGTTCTCCACACGCTCAGGTAAAACACACTCAGTTAGCGAGTTCATTTGAAACCGTCCAGTACAGAAGCAGCTCTGAATGAGTGTGTGTCTCTCTGGTTTAGTCTTCAGAGTAACTCTGTGAGTGACAGAGGCATCCGAGCGCTCTCACACGCTCTTCAGTCAAACCGAGGACTCAGCTGTCTGAAGTATGTCAATACATGGCCATTTCAAACACCACGGTATTATACTATTATACATTTATGTTCTGGCTAAGAAATAATGCTGTTTTTGTGTATATTTTTGGTGGCAGTCTAAGGGAGAATTCAATAGGAGTTTCTGGTGCCAAAGACATCGCCAAAGCCTTAAAAGTCAACACGTGTCTTAGAGAACTCGAGTAAGTACACACAGACACATGATTTATATATATATTGTATATTTACACATTTATTATATTATAAATATTTTAGATTTGTATAATATAGATATTTTTATATTATAAGTTATTATAATTAACACACACATATTTATAATAAAATATATTTTTTAATAAAAATCAAATATTACAAATATTTCATATAAGTAAAAGTAAATAAAAAATAAATAAAAAATAATGTTTAATAATAATTATTACATAATACTAAATATTTCATAGTCGTTCATAATTATAATTAGCTTTATAAATGTGTATAGTTTATATACAGTAATAATTTTGGATTTTGAAGAGATTTTTGTCACATTATCTAACTTGTGAGAGTTTTCCCCCCAAATTAGAGTTTAGAAAAATAAATGTGTTTGAAAAATAAATGTGTGTGCCGACCATTTATCAAATGATTACCTTAAAGGAATAGTTCACCTAAAAAAAATTATTCTGTCATAATTTATTCACCCTCAAGTTATTCCAAACCTGCATGAATTTCTTTCTTCAGTTGAACACAAAAGAAGAATATTGGGAACCAAACAGTTGATGGACCTCATATCTGTAATCATACTGTTTGGTTACCAATATTCTTCTTTTGTGTTCAGAAGAAGAAATAATTCAAATGTTTGGTAATTTTCTATTGAGCTGTTGTTAACCGCACAACTCACTTCTTCATAATGCAACACTTTTCATTGAGCTGAACGTATTACAGATCATTTATCTGTGTTTTATCTGTGTTTGTGTTGAAGTCTGACCGCTAATCTTCTTCATGATGAGGGTGTGACAGCCATCGCTGAAGCCATGAGGGTCAACAGAGCGATCACATCCTTACAGTGAGTTAACTCAACTGAGTTTAAGACAATAGACACGAGCTAAAGAGAACCTTAAAGATGTGTGACTGGCAGTCAGGAAATGATATCATCTACTGAAG